>NW_017674636.1:78965-86457 GCF_001879085.1 Nicotiana attenuata | reverse complement strand
TCAAAACAAGAATTTGATCCGTTTAACCATCCGAAACTCACCCTAGGCCCTCGGGACCTCAACCAAACATGCCAATGCATCCTATAATATCATTCAAACTTGTTCCAACCTTCGGAACGCTCACAACAATATCAAAATATCAAAACTCGAACCAAACAATGCAAATCCACACTACGACTTGAAGCTGAGTTAACATTGCAACGAAACAGTAGTATATTTTAGGTTTTTGGTTTCCTATTGTTTTTGGGTTTTGTATGTTGAATTTCAGATTGAAAACTGGAAATTATAAGAAGAATGCTATTTATTTTTTATTTTTTTTGGAATCTCTGGGATTTCTTAGGCTAAAAGCTAAAGAACCTCCTCCTCAAAGCAATTCAATGCCTATTTATAGGCAAACCAAAAATGCTGGAAACTTCTCTCACTTGCCCTCCCTTAAATAAGACCTAAATGTGCCCACATGTGACCTCCCCAGTATAATTTATTCCTGTTTGCTGATTCCCCAAACTGCCCTTACCCCTTCCCTGAACTAAAACAAGTAATTAACTGCCCTAATTTCCTTTTGTTTCTACCATTAACCCTACACCAAACAATCGAGCCAAATACTTCTACCCAAAACTAAAATCCGGCCAATAGACTAATCAAGACTAAAACATAATCAAACTAATCTAAAGATCAAGAAACAATTATAAGCAAAACATGACTAAAATAACAGTAAAAATCAGAAGTTAAACATTAATAAGCTAAACCCTAAAATTCAACATGCAGAATAACAGAAAATGATAAAGAAATTAATTAACAAAAATGAAAAGAAAAACTTACTAATAATAAGAACTCCGGCCAGCCGCCGACGTCCGAATCTTTCAAGATTTTTGACACGTAACATCCCTAACCATGTGTTTTCACAAGAAAACACCTGGTTAAGGATATTACGGTCCAAAATCACAAAGATTTTGGGTTAGGGTTCTTGGCCGGAAAATTTTAAAAAAATCAAATTCGAATCATTCCGGCCAGATTCGAGGAACACGTTTTGGGTATTAGGGACGAGAAGGTTAAGGCGAGTCTATGGTGTAAATTTGGGCTCATTTGGCATAGGTGACGCACTGGCCGGAAAACTTCAAACGGATATTCGAAGCTTTCTGGGTAGATTCGAGGTATAGGAACATGGGGAATGGAAAGAGGAGGTTGGGGGGAATCGATGGTGTTAATTTGGCGGCCAACGGCGTACTTTGCGTCCTCGCCGCCGGCGGGGTTGACGGAGGGTATTAAGGCGGCTAATCTCTAGGGTTTGGTATGTTAGAGACGGACTAGGGGGTCTGAAGGGGGGTGGGTATGGTTCGGACATTTAAATATTAAGTGATGGGGGGTTCTCGACCGTTAGATCAAAAAACCTAGACGGTTGAGATTGATTCTCCGCTAAACGGCGTCGTTTGGGTATGGGGTAACTGGACCGGGTATTGAAGTGGGCTTGGGGCTGATATGGTGCCTGTTTGGACGGGTTCAGGGGTGTTTATTGTTTGGGCCTGGGTAATTTGGCCCAATTCTTGGCAGTCATTTCCCTTCTTTATTTGTTTTCTTGTACTTTATTCACTTTGTTTTTGTATTTTATTTTTTTGTATTTCTGTATTTATTTATTTTTCTGATTTTATAAAATGCTAAAACAAAACAAAAAACTCTATTTAAAGATAAATGCAAAATTAACAATTAAAAGTGCAAAGAAACTATTTTTGCAATTTTCTTTAAATTTTGTTCTAAAACTAATTAATACCTAATTAATACTAAAATTATGAAATTAAATCCCTAAATGCAAATGCATATTTTTTATATTTTCATATGAATAAAAATGCAACCAATTAACACAAAAATTTAACAAAAATTCACAAAAATTGTAAAATAATTAAGAAATCAATTATTTGAAACTTTTGGAATGATTTGCTTAGGGCAAAAATCACGTGCTCACACGGGCAGATTTGTCATGGCAATGAGTTGCGGCAAACGGGCCAAGTTCGTGGGCGATGGCAAGGCAATTTGTGGCACAATGCAGCTGGATACAATGGCATTGGAGCTGGTCCAAGCCAAGGCACGAAATTGGGGCAGCAAGTCTTGGTTTGACAAAGTCAAAGGCGGTTACCTGCACATGTTGTGCACATGGGCAGCAGTTGGAGCTTTGCTAAAATGCTGGCAGGAGTTAGCACGTTTTTGGGGGCTATGATCCCATTTACTTTAGCATGATCCTAGTAGTTGGGGGTAACTACACTAAAGTAAAGTAGTGGGCTGAGTGGGCAAGTGTCTAGGCCTAAAATGGGGCAACTATTGTAAACATGGGGCTGTTTCATATATTATAAATGGGCAGCACCCTTTCCTTTTGTGGCATAAGGAGAAAACGTGTAAGAGTGCATGTTTTGAGTTTAGGAAGAGTCCTAAAACAACCGAAGGCTAAGAGTAGTCTTGTGAGGGTCAAGAGTGATCCTTTTTTGTACGCGGATGTACGTGAGTTTGAGTTTTCTTTGTATTCTCGAGTTAAATACAAAGTTGGGAAAGAGTTCCTGTAATATTGTGCCTTTTGTTCACGTTTATATTCTGTCCCTTCATCATATTTTCGTTGCCTAAAATCAGTGTCTACTTACTATGTTGAAACGCTGCCTAAATAAATCAAAGTCCAAAGTTGCTGAAATTTTGGCCGAGTGTTGGAACAGGCTGAAGTCAAGGCGAGTCTTGGCTGCCGCGCGGGCTGTTTTGTGAGACATAAAACGCGCCCGTGACAACTGGTATCAGAGCGGAGCAGGTTCGTGGCGGAGACACGACGTGTAGTGGCAGATTTCGCGGTCTTGTTCGAGAACATGGCCGGTGGTAACAATGAACTGCGGGAAAGGCTAACGAAATTGGAAGCATTGGTGGGAAATGTTCCTGAAGGTGAAGAACTTCAGTCTCTTGTGACAAGACTTGCATATCTTGAGGCAAAAATGGCAAGGCTTAGTCAAGAGAACGCAGATCTGATGGCCGAGACAGTGGTGCTGCGACGTGCTGTGGGCGAGGATGCTCCTCAACGTGGTGCTGAACGTCTCAAGGTGAGAATTCCTGAACCTAAGGCATTCGGAGGTGCAAGGAGTGCACGTGAATTGGAGAATTTTCTTTGGGATATGGAGCAGTACTTTCATGCTATTCGTGTGCAAGACGAAAAGGAGAAAGTAACCTTGACTAGCATGTATTTGAGTGATGATGCTAAGTTATGGTGGCGTACTCGTGTGGTTGAAGATGAAAGTCTTGGTAGACCAAAGATTGAGTCGTGGGAGCGGCTTAAAAAGGAATTGAAGGATCAGTTCCTTCCTAGTAATACATCTTGGATTGCTAGGGACAAACTGAAAAAGTTGAAACACACCGGATCAGTTAGGGCCTATGTGAAAGAGTTCACATCTTTGATGCTTAGCATCAGCAACATGTCGGAAGAAGACAAGTTGCACAACTTCATGAGCGGGCTGCAACAGTGGGCACAACTTGAGTTGCGAAGGCAGAATATTCAAAACCTCACAAGTACTGTGGTTGCGGCGGATGCATTGGGCGATTTTCATATGAGTGATGAGATTTCTGCTTCAAAGTCCAACGACGGAAAGAAGGACAAGGCAAAGGAGTGGAAGAAATGTGAAACTGGCAATGCACATGAAGATAAGGGGAAGGGAAAGCAGGAAGCTGGAACTTCAAAAAGCAAGGAGAAGGGCAGCAAATTCAGTGGTTGTTTCCTTTGTGATGGACCACATCGAGCGAGGGACTGTCCGAACAAGGCGGTGTTAAATGCAATGACTGCCGCGGAGAAGAGGGCTACATTGGAGGCGTTGAACAGTGATAAACAAGCTGTTGGTGTCAATGCAATTGTAGCTGATGAGAAAAGGGGCCAAGGGGCATTGCTTGTCAACCCCTTAGGGCTTATAAATTGAGTTAACCTCGACGAGGACGTCGAGTTTCAAAGGGTGTAGGTGGTTTGCTAGACCTCCGCCAATTGAGCTCGACTTGACAACAAGAGTGTTGTCATGAGGCAGCAAGAGTGTTACAAAGATAGGTGCACGAGTAGCACCAAAGTCAAAAAGGGAAACGGGCAAGTGATGGCTAAGGCTTTGACGGAGGCGAGGCAGCTTGGCAAGGGCTTTACAATGAGTTGCGGGCTAAGGGTGACACTTGATTATGGCAAAGGCATCAAGGCATGAGGCAGTGATGCCAAGGCAAGGCAAAAACGGATAGGCAAAGGCAAGCAAATGTGCAACGGGAAGGCAGTGCGCGGGCAGATTTGTCATGGCAATAAGTTGCGGCAAACGGGCCAAGTTCGTGGGCGATGGCAAGGCAATTTGTGGCACAATGCAGCTAGATACAATGGCATTGGAGCTGGTCCAAGCCAAGGCACGAAATTGGGGCAGCAAGTCTTGGTTTGACAAAGTCAAAGGCGGTTACCGGCACATGCTGTGCACATGGGCAGCAGTTGGAGCTTTGCTAAAATGCTGGCAGGAGTTAGCACGTTTTTGGGGGCCATGATCCCATTTACTTTAGCATGATTTACATGATCCTAGTAGTTGGGGGTGTCAACTACACTAAAGTAAAGTAGTGGGCTGAGTGGGCAACTACACTATTGTAAACATGGGGTTGTTTCATATATTATAAATGGGCAACACCCTTTCCTTCTGTGGCATAAGGAGAAAAACGTATAAGAGTGCATGTTTTGAGTTTAGGAAGAGTCCTAAAACAACCGAAGGCTAAGAGTAGTCTTGTGAGGGTCAAGAGTGATCCTTTTTTGTACGCGGATGTACGTGAGTTTGATTTTTCTTTGGATTCTCGAGTTAAATACAAAGTTGGGAAAGAGTTCCTGTAATATTGCGCCTTTTGTTCACGTTTATATTCTGTCCCTTCATCATATTTTCGTTGCCTAAATCAGTGTCTACTTACTACTTTGAAACGCTGCCTAAATAAATCAAAGTCCAAAGTTGCTGAAATTTTGGCCGAGTGTTGGAACAGGCTGAAGTCAAGGCGAGTCTTGGCTGCCGCGCGGGCTGTTTTTGTGAGACATAAAACGCGCCCGTGACACTAGGCATGGCGCAACTCGCCTCCCTCCTCAGGCTCTGCCCTCTTACTCAACCTTAATATTTAATTTAAAAAGATCTCTCTTTTTTGAAATAAGGTAAGCTTTGAAGTCATAGCTTGTTGATTTTTCCATCATAAAACCTAATGAAAAAAGTGAAGACGATCTAATCCTACAAAAAATATATATACATGCGCTGTCATTTTTTTTTTTTTTTTTTTTTTTTTTGGTTTGGTCCATATGGACATCTTTTTCAGGCCAAATTTGTAAGAATTTGGCTGGAACTCCATTATTTAAGCTAAATTATTTAGGTGTTGAAGAGCATGAATTAGATCTTATTGAATCTAGAGATATTTTCATCTACGATCTAATTTAATTGACGGAGAAACTCTTCGTTTCCTAAAATTAGTCCGATGTGAATTATACTTGGAATCTAACCAAGATCCTAAAATATGAGTTGTCAACTATTGATAGATCATATCCCAAATACAATTCACAACGACCAATTTTAGAAAATGAATAGTTTCGACATCTGAAATTGTAGATGGACCCTCTCTAAATTCAATAAAATCTAATTCAAGCTATTCACCACCTTTTGAAACAGCTCTTTTAATCGAAGGCACATACAACAACAACAACAACAACAAAACCAGTTTGATCCCATAAATGGGATATGGGGAGGGTGGTGTGTACGCAGACTTTACCCCTACCTCATAGAGATAGAGAGGTTATTTTCGATAGGTCAAAGGCACAGTGTGTAGAAATAATATCAATGCAGCCAGGTGCACTAAGCTCCCGCTATATGCGGGAACCGGGAAAGGGCCGAATCATAAGGGTCTATTATACACAGTCTTGCTCGAACCTGTGACCTCCTGATCATATGACAGCAACTTTAGACTTGAGTAAATGAAGTTATAGCCTCTCTTTCTGCACTCAATTCATGTTTTAGAGCCAAGGAATTGTGTCCTTTTATAGTTGAGAAAATTCGTTTAGATGACCACAATCTATAAGTGTATTGGTCAAAGATTACATCCATTAATTAATTTTGAATAGATTCTTTCAAATATTGATGTTGCCACGAAAGAAAGAGATTTATAAAATTTATTTCTTTTAATATTATGGATGGGGGAGAAAAAAATTGAATTGCACATACTCTTTTTAATTCAAGTTTTGGCATGTTTTAAAATAAATTGTACTCAAATACTGGTCAAGATAGATAGATGTAGACGATCTCTAACTGATTCGCTTATTACTTTGCATATAAACAAGTAGTGACAAAAGTAACAAAGAAAATATTCAAATGCATTTAACATAGACATGAACTTAACTTATACACAAATAAAACAATCATATTGAGCTTGGAAAGAAGCAAGTTCACCGTGCAACAAGCAAACTTACAGCTTGTTTAGATTGTTACCTATTGTATTGTGACTTTAAATATAATATTTATTTTAATTATAACTTAAATTTTATTGTATTGTTAATTTCATTATTACAAACGACGAAAAGGTATCACTTTATGGAATGACCGATTTGGTATAGTCACTTCGTTACCATAATTTTTTCTCTCATCTCGCCCTTCCTTATTCTTAAATAATCCTATTTTATCTTTTACCCTACCTTTTTATATAATAATTCTACCTTGTACCTTACTTTTTCTTTATAATATTGCAAGTTCATTCTTCACATTGTTGATGCGTGGCATCGTGAAATGATGACAAACAATACAACCTATCCAAAAATTATATAAATCAAAACGATACAAAACAGTACAATATTATACGATACTTTACAAAACGATACATAACAACCATCCACACAAGCTATTAGGGAACCAAGGTTTTTTTTTCTTGTTTATGCACTTGAATGCAATTTGTAGCCTAATTAATCGAGACATCTGTAAAACTGTGTACACTGTTACATCCCTGGTTGCAACTCTCTTCTATGGTTCCACCAAACTAATGCAACACTTAACTGTTGGTTTGGAATACTAGGTCCAACTGGAGTGCCGGAAAGACAACAGGGTGAGATCAAGTTGCAACTGTAATAATACCTGCATAGCCACACTACTGCGGGAGCACCCAAAACAAGCAAAAGTTTAAGGAAGAAAATAACACACGTGCTTCATTTGCAATCCAACCTTCAAGAACTGAAGAACATTTTCTGCAACAGAGTTGCAAATCGTATCCACTAATAATGATTTACAAGAATCTTCAATTTGTTGAGTTTGTCCGGTAGAAAGAACTGAAATAGTTGATTAACTCAACTATTTAACTTAAAGCTTCATTAAATTTGAAAAC
The DNA here is from genome assembly GCF_001879085.1 of Nicotiana attenuata. NCBI lineage: Eukaryota > Viridiplantae > Streptophyta > Magnoliopsida > Solanales > Solanaceae > Nicotiana > Nicotiana attenuata. The sequence continues at coordinate 79,098 of NW_017674636.1, read as the reverse complement.
GCAATCATAAAGCCTTCCACCAAGAAATTGAGCAACCTCTGGGTGCTTCACCTGTGGTTGAGAAATCAATAATTAAAAAAAAAAAAAGAGTAAAAATTAACAATAAAGGGTAAAACTTTGTGGGGGGGGGGGG
>NW_017674636.1:77360-78945 GCF_001879085.1 Nicotiana attenuata | reverse complement strand
GTATATAGGGAATTTCTCATTTTGTTTTTGTCCTTCCTTTGTTAGCAAGAAATAAAGGGTAAAGGGAGAGGGAGGAGATGGGGGCGGGTTGCTCAAGGTTGTAAATGAAACCATGACGTCGTTACCATTCCAATCTTGAGAGAATCACATTTAAATTGAGCATACAGGTTTGTCTCTATTCCACGGCCCTGCCAAAAGAATCGAAAGTGAAGTTCAAAGTTTAGGAAACGAATTATCCCGTTTAAGGATAATTATAAAGAAAAAGAAAACAAAGGGTAGGAGTTACAATACACCCACAAGACAAGGTATGAATGAATCACATCACTGAGTGATGCTTTTTATAGGGCAACAAGAAAAGAATCACTAAATTCTAAATCATTCCACAGGGAGATAGCAGTCTCCACCAATAACTGCAGTAGCAGCATAGAGGAAATGGTAATATTTTCCTCAAGGTATACTGTGGTTCCAGACGAGCAGTGACACAAAACTAGACCAAAAGCTAACATGAAAAGGCCTTTCCAAAGGAATTGGCTATTGCAAAAGAATCAATTAGCAAGAGGCTTACCATGCCTTCCAAAATGACGAGGTCAGTATCACTTGCCAAGTATGCCAGTTCCTGAGAAACCGTCGTGAGATCAATAACCTGCGACAACATGCATAAATGCTCTCAGTAAAATAGATCTGACAGCTGAACCAGCCCAAAGCTTGCCTTCTCAGCATGACACCTACGCAATTCCTCACATGCGTAACGGCCCAGCCAAGCCAAGTTGGAGAGTGAGCTCAAAGGGTAGGTGCATAGTAAATTTAGGTTGGGTGGGAACCAAAATAAGGTAGCTTTGAATTCAACTAGCTTGCTTAAAAGTAGGAATTCACGGTAAGCTTACATAAAATGTATAAAACATATTAGGTATAACTTAAGGTATATACTAGAAAGAGTAAATAGCATATTCGTCTATCATATATGTCAAAGAAAGCAACTTAATCCTTCATATTCAGTATGATTCACTTATCTAATTCTTAGTAAAAAGTAACAATCAAAAGTTAATAATATTTCACTAATCACTCAAAATAGTCATGAAATCATCTTTGGACAGATAAAATGAAAATGAAAGACAAAAGAAAAAACAACTTCTAAACAACAAGAAAAATACAAATAAAAAAGAGATCTGTTAAGAGATATAGGAAATTAATAAAGAGAACTAGGAGGAAAAGAAAGGGTTCCAAATAGTTTAATTAAATAAATCAGCTAAACTTAATTGAAGGGGATTTAGGACAAAGGTTAATGAGTTGAAAGAGAAAAATACCATGAAAAATAGATTTGAGGCAACCAACAGGTAGCTAATAGTAAGGGGCATAGTGCATTTTCCTTTGCTGCAGAAGAATCTTATTGATTTACATTAACAGATTGAATTTGGGGGCAAACCAATTCTATGAGCAATAATGCTGTAACTAGCTCTCAAGATCTTGGTTTGAGACTTTGACTTGTTTCACAACAACTTGGTTTCTTAATTTTGTCCAACTTGAATCTGTAAGTGGGATTACTTCCGTAAAACTATATTGAACCTTTGATTAATTTTTTTTTTTT
>NW_017674636.1:0-77247 GCF_001879085.1 Nicotiana attenuata | reverse complement strand
AGGTTGGTTGGTTGGGGGAATTAACCAGTTTTCACATAAGAGAAATGTTGGGAAATGAGCCACCCTTGACTCAGGTCAAAAACCTAGACTAAGAGGGACAATCTCTATGTAGAAATGAGTCTCGCACCGGGTCTTTGGGAGTGCAGGGAGGAAACTCTGCAGCATGTGAATGTAGCTAAAAAAATGACTGCCACTTACCGGCAAATCGTTTCCAGAATTGGCCACTAAAAGATTGGATGTGTCAACACCTATGAGCTTCCCACGCTCATCCTTCAACTGTTAATAACCCAAACAACATGTTAATGCCAAACTAAAGCTGAGAGCCCCAAAAGTTTAAACGTAAAGCTTGCACTACCTTAGATATAATCTCTACTAACTCAGTGTAAGTAACATCATTGATAGAAGGTAAGTCATTAGCAGCCAAAACAACCTGGTCAAAGAAAGCAGTAGTAAAATGAGATATGGAAACAAGAAAAGCACACTGTTACTGGAAATGCTTTCATTTACTACCAATACGAGCTCAACATAGCTACTAAATCTATCAGCTGTTCAATTGGCGGCAACATTGATGCGCTTCATACTAACATCATGACTACATATACAAAGTGTGTAACTTATTCACTGGCGCTTCATGCTATTAAACTAGGTTTTCTAGTTTTCCTGAATTCATTCAAGAAATGTTCCGGTTCTAATCTTAGCTTCAGGGGATTGATGAAACAGAACAAGAATGATGATATTCACGAGGTGCCACAACTATGATATAGCCATAAAAGCAGCACAAAGCCCCAGCTCGTTTGTAATGTTTTACTGGAGATAAAACATCTTCATAAATGTAATAAATGCTGCAAAAAGAGAAATAAGAGAGAATTAAAGTTACACTTCCAGACGAGGAAGTAAAAGTCCTACCACAGTGATCTATGCTACACCACATTGAACTTGTGTGCACCCATAAAAACCCACATACCAAGCATATCAAATACACGTCAATTAACGGCATATGCAATGTAATCAAAGAACAGTCCAGCTACTGGTGGCCTACAACTTGAATCCAGTTTATTAAACGCAAGAAACTTCCAATCTTTACATACAACAAAGGACAAGGGACTGCAAAATAAACCTGTGCTCCATGACGAAGTAATTCTCTAGCAAATGGCAAAATACCCAAAATAATATCTGCACCAGAATTATCAACAAAGATTACAGCCTGTACAAGAGTAAGGATGTCAGTGAAGGAACAGACATCAAACATACCGGATCCTGGTCAAAATAAAGATCAGACTTGAAGCCCAGTGAAGATGATATATGAAAAGAAACTCACCTTTTTCCATGTTTTTTTACTCCATTTTGTAATAAAAGTGTCCATATCATCTATAACCCAGGGTCGAGGGACAAGGTTTTGGCAACTAGCGAGAAAAGACATACCATCCTCTGAAAACAGCTCTGCAAGCTTCAAGAGAGGTCAAGGAAAGTAGACATTAGTTACACACGATTTCGAAAACTTTGAATCATTTTAGAATTGCTAGTTGTGAAGGATGCTAGATTATATTATATCAAAATCAAATGTGAAAGGTTTCAGCTAGCTGGATTCTGTATAGGTTCCAACAAGATGCTCAGGATATCATATTCTTCTTGTTATCTGCTACAAGGACTCAGGTATGCAAGTCAGATAGGGGAATGTATTTAGGCACGTACAATTTCTAGCAGGTTTTATGTATTTGTAAGGATCTTTACTGGGAACCTATTTATGTAACACCCCTTTGACATGAGTAGGTTTAGGCAAATCAAGAGTTTAACACAGGTATTTTGCAACAAGTTCCTCAAATAAGAACACACCCTTCAAATGATGAAATCTAAAGCATCTCAAGATTCTCAACTGGCTGATGTACTGGTAATTTTGAGCCTCATTGTGTTAATGGCGATGGCTAAGCATTAAGATTTCTCTGCTAATTCTGGTTAGTTTTCACCTTTCATAAAGTTTCTAAGCTAGGAAATATTCCTGATACTCAAATAAGCCACTCCTTTCAGATGATGAATCTAAACCATCTGAATTGACTGATATACTGGTAATTTTAAGCCTCATTGTGTTACTGGTAATGGCTAAGCACTCTAAGATTACTATGATAATTCTAGTTGATTTGCATTTTTCATTTAGTTTCTAAGCTAGGAAATGCTTCTGATAATGATCCCAAGATTGTAGAGTCCTTACAAACTGGAGAGACAGTAAGCAATGTGATTCAGTAACTTTAGGCTTGAGTGCGAGAACCATGAGGCAGAAAATAATTTTCTGATCCTGGGAGTGACATAGGTCACCAAGGCTTTTTGTCTGAAATTTCAAACTCCAGCATAAATTCCAGAGAAGCGCACAAGAGTCTGTCACAGATGTCAATCTTCTGGTAATCCTAAGAATGTAAAAGGCTGCCGTCTAAGTATGATACAGTATTGAGTGCTGACTGTATGGGTTAAGATGTAAAAACCCCTTAAAGCATAAACATATATGCAAGGTTGCTCTTCAATATCATCCAATCGTTTTCTTCAAGCTTTTTACATTTTTTTTTGCATTCATTCTAGTAACCAGACATACTTTCCTGTATTCCTTAATATGTAATAATCTTACCGAAAGCCCATTTGTCCGAGCTGATATAATAACTGCATAAACAGCTTCTGATTTAACCACATTATAAATAAACAAATGAATGTGTCATTTCCAACTTCCCATAAGAAGGTTAAATATCATTGGTGACTTGGGATGGCCAAGGACTAATCTACGAATAAGGCAAAGAAGTCAGCCCAATTACCAATTCAAAGATTGAGAACTTTCCGAGTAAGATATAGAACTTCATCTGAGAATCAATTATCCACCTAATTAACTTCATCAACCAAACCATGACCAGCATAAACTGTAAGGCAGAAAGTCCCATAAGACATGATTATATGCTTTCTTGATATCTGATTTTCATAGTACTTTGATTCTAGATCATAAATACCTTCACACTCTGCACACCTACAAAAGAATTTTGAGTTTTCTCATAATCTGTGAACAAATACGCCAGACTAAACTGTCCAAAACAACAACATGAGATGCACCCACCTTTTTATTATTCACTTAATGTTAAAGTTCTTTCTCTTTGGTCTATGGTAAGAGTACGCCCGATGTGTGGGTTAGGTGCACGTCACGGCTTTGAATCCTGCCACAAACCAAAGCCTAGTGTTTAAGTGGAATAAAGTTGAGTGGCAGGCCCATTATCCACTGAATTTCGAACCATGAGCCATTGCCCTCGGGGATTTCTCTGTTATCAGAAAAAAGAATTTTTTTCTTGCCTTATCAATTGCACACACAGCTTTATATTCTGTCTGCAAAAAGATAGGTCGCTTAGCCAAGCCAAAATGTTGACTAGGATCAAACCATGATGCATGTCAACATTTTCCCTCTTTTTAGAAAGAAAAATTCTGTGGTTAGCTATGGGTTTCAAGCCTATAACTGAAGAGCTGTCAAGAGGTCTACTATGAGTTTGTCAATGCCAAAGCTATATAGATTTTCGAATCACTTATGGCAAGAGAATCTAACATATCCATAGTCCTCTGATAAGAAGAGTGAAAAGCTATCATCAAGCAATTTGGTAATTATCTCAATCATATTTTGGCATCATTTTTGACAATGAAGGTCAAGCAACTTACTATATATCTCAGTGCAGGTATTTTTGTCACCAATCTTTTTTTAATAAGGAGTTTGTCACCAATTATGACATTAAATGCGGCAAGCAACCAAAGAAAAACTACTAAAGGAACCATCTGAGGAAACATGAACTTGAGTTACTTAACTTTCCACTAGAATTTAGAGATAATTATAACATTGGATATTTACAATTCTATATTGTCAAAAGTGCTATAGATTAAATCAACGTGATTGATTGAAAGCGTTCTATAAGTAGTTGCCATAACTTGACTTATTGCCCAGGCATAAGATACGATTTAGATGGAGTAATGGTTCAGAAGATTAACTGACTTCATGCAGTGACTGTGAAGAAATCATGGATCAAAAATCATGACGTACCTTTGCAGAGCCAAGATCAAAAATATTTCCTGCAAAAATTCCTCTGACCAAATTCTCTACACGCTTGGCTTCATCCTCAATAGCATCATTAAGACGTACCACCTCCTCAAATAGGGATATAGCCTTTGCATTTTCTTCGTCCTAGCGCATTTTCATACACCAAAACCGTAGCAGTTAAAACCAGACACTAATTCCTAATGTTGCAGGATAAGGAGTACAAAACAATCTGATGACCTTTAAAGAACTGGATGGTTTATTTTGTAAGGCATGTCAACATCCACAAGCAGACACCCTAGTGCATGTTTGCACAGCAGATGCAAAGTTAGGGTCTCATATTTCACCTTTGGATGATCCACCATGTTTTAGAATGACAGTTTTCATCTATATAATAGAGATTTTCATAGCACTCTTCACATCCTTAGGGTTATTTCTTTAAACACTTGCTAACACGAGAGAGTCAACTTGAGGAATTTAATAATGGAGAAACCATACTAACCTTGACCTTTTTAAATATGTCTCTGAATCCCACTTCTCTAAGCACTTGCTCTCTAAGGCGACAAAGAAGCTAAAAGAATACACAGCAGGAGAAAGTTGTAGCTTCTTAGCAACAACAAAAAGTTATCAGCAACTTAAGGGTCAATAACTGCTTTGCTAATACGGTTGAACTTACAATGCAATCAGGAGGCCCTCCATGACTTTCAGGATCTTTCTTTAGATCCTCAAGTATTTCAGCATACCTATCCACCAAAAGAAAAAACAGGTAAAAATGGAAACTTTCATCAATTTTCATTTTGTAGCATATAAACCTCAAAACCTTCTGAAATATACTCACACTTGCTCAAGGTATGGTCTAAAGCGACTTTAATTTCCCATCACTTTGACGACAAGTCAAAACCACTTATAATTAGAATATGACTATATCGATACCAATTTCCCTCCAAAACTTACACCAAATTTACATGATACTAACCTACACAGAAATTTTTTCTTTTATAAAGCAAATATTTTCCTTGATAAGTATTGATAAAGAAAATATATTTTATTGATTGTAGAGAATATAAAATAAGAGAAGGTCGTCTGAAATGGTTTGGCCATATACTACGCAAACCTCAAAATCCATTAGGCGGGACATTGATGATTAAAGGTACTAAAAGTGGATGAAGTAAGCTTAAAATCATGTGGAGAGAAGATGTCTCAAAAGACCTACAACTCTTAGCACTGATGACTTAGTTCTTAACAGAATATTATGGAAACAAAATATCTATACAGGTTATATCATCTAGTTGGATTAGCTTTGTTGTGGTTACACTTACTTTAGGTTTAATTAGAAAAATGTGAGATTTAGAGAACTTCTAGTTTTATAGACCACTATTTTGTCTTCTACCTAGCCCTCCGGCTACTCCCCACACCTTTTCAGCAGATTGAAGCATGTACTTGAGCTAGCTTGTTGGATAAATAGAGAATCAAGGAATTGACCAAAAGCAACTTTCTTTCAGCATTGTGTACTTAAGCTTAACACTTGGAAACTAGTTCTTCTAATTTAGTTTCCCTTGGTACCCACCACAACCCTCGTCTAACAAAAGGAATTAAAAACAGAAGTATTTTCAATTCCATTGACCCACCTACTCTTGAAGCGAGGGGTAATAGTTAACCGTTTAAGTTTTATGCACCGATAATATAGAAGTATTGACACAATAAAGTCACTTAAAAGATAATAGCTGGTATCTCTATTTAATAAATAAGCATCGGTTGGTAACATAGAATAAATAGTAAGTAACCTGCTATAATAGATTAAATTATATTAATAGTGTAAATATTCATTACACAACCAGTGCTTATAACTCAAATCCAATACGAAATTACAAAAATATAGTATAGAAGGATACCTCTGAGCAAACTTTTCGGCTCGCAAAGGAGCATCTGGAACACTGTCATCGCTCTCGGCCCTCTTCCTGCATTTATTGAAAAAACAAATGAAAATTCTCAGATAAACGAATTATTACGGGCAAAATTTAGCTCGATCTACAACTGGAGGAGTTGAGTACCTAAAAGAAGGAATGGAATTCATGAAAAGGTCGATCCAGGAAATCTCAGTGGGAGTAGGTTTCTTGGGATTGTCGGAAGGGAACCTGTAAGGAATGCTACATGCTCGGTAATTTGACTCAATCGGCGTTGTCAGCAACGGGAACGGCACCAGTTCGCCTGAGCTCTCCATCTTTACTGGCGCGTTTCGACTCGCTCGATGTCCCTTCTTTTTATTTTCCTGGCAGTCTGCACTCTGCACCTAAATCAAGTAGTCTCTTGAAGGTCCAAATTTACCCTTTACTTTTTTGTATTCTCTACATTTAACCTTCTTATACTATTCGGTCATATTTACCTCTGCCATTATACTGTCCGACCAAGTTTATGCTTAGTATCATCAAACTTTTACAAATTACCCCAATCTGTTAGGTGACACAAAATCTCCCATATTATTTTAATTAAGTTACTTATTCTTCTTCTTAATTTACTATTTTTTAAATAGTTGACATTTACCTGCTTTCTTAAAATAAGACAATGATTAGTAAACAAAGTATAGTAAATTGAAGAATTTAAATTAGATAGCTTGTCTAAATTCCAAAGGTATTTACAATAATCCAACTTTAATGAATATTTTGCACCAAAGGTATAAAGACTTTGCAAGTATTAGTGATAGAAGTTGAAGTTCCTTGGAAATTTTACATTGTTAAATTCAACTTTGCTTTAATCAAATGTCTACGCATTGTGCACTCTTAAGTTAGCATATCGAACTCTATACTAACCAGACAATAACAAAATCTATTCAAATATATATGTACATACATGACGAGCAACTGCATATAATACATAATAAATAGATTCACTGAATTCTGCAATGTGTATATGGTTGGAAAAAAAAAATTTAAACCAATTTCAAACTCATTATCACGAGAAGGGAAGTGGGTGCAATGATAAATAAAAATATCCATAACTAATTTTTATAGTTTGGTACTTTTAGCATTCACATCAATTGTAATTTCTGAAAATAGTGGAGCAAGAAGAACAACAAGGGATTTAAATAAAAGAAAATTGGGAGATCTTGGATTACCTAATAGATCAAGGGGTAATTTTTAACAATTTTATGGCGGCATGGGGAAATTTGACCGGATAGTATAATGGAGATTACATGTAAGCAATATTCGAAAGTAGAGAGATATATTTGGGCATTTTTCCTTATTATTACTATTCTTTCCATCCTAGATCGGTTATCACATTTCTTTTCTTTTTTTCAGCGTCAAACTATGTGAATTTTTACTAATATTTTGAAATATATATTTATAACATAATGACATGAGAAAAATATGATTTTTAGTATTCTTGTATAGTTTTAAATATCTAAAATATAATTTGTAAATATTAAATTAATCTAATTTAATTTAGCTTCAAAAATTAATTAAATTACACTCGAGAAGCAAAACATAACAACTAATTCGGAATTAAGGAAATAGTATTTTTTTTTTTTTTTTGAAAACCTAGTACTATTGTTTTAGCAAAAGGAATAAAAACAACAACAATAACAAACCTACTCTATTTTCATGAGTGGGGCATAAGGAGAGCAGTGTGTATTCAGACCTTACCCCTACCTAGTAAAGATAGATAGTGTTTCCTATAGACCCTCGGCTCAAGGAACAATGAAAATAAAGCAGCAAACAATAACAACAACAATATAATAGGGTAACATAAACGAACGACACAACATGTAATAATAAAGAACCAGGAATAAGAAAATACAAGAATAGTACTAGTACTACTGGTAAGCCTAGGAGAAACTCACGGCTACCTGTCAACCTTCAACCCTAATCCTCGTCATTCACACCTTCCTATTGAGAGTCATATCTTCGGTAAACTAAAGCAATGACATGTCCTGTCTAATCACCTCTCCTCATTACTTATTTGGTCTACACCCTTCCCCAGACCCACCATAGTCAACCTCTCACACCTCCTAACCAGGACATCTATGTCTCTCCTCTTCACATGCCCGAACCATCTCAAGTTCAATTCCCGCAACTTGTCCTCCACGGAAGCCACTCCCACCTTATCCCTAATAACTTTGTTCCCAATCGTGTCTTTCCTAGTATGCCCATATATCCATCTCGACATCCTCAATTCAGCTATTTTTATTTTTTAGACATGGGAATTCTTGATGGGCCAACACTCTGTTGGAAAAATATTAGATGATTATGGAGAATAAAAGATTTAGCTTGAGGCGTGTCAAGGACACTGCCCTTTAGGATATTTCGCCCACGCCATGATAAATAAAATTAGGCGTAACCCCCAGGATTCAACAAGCTCTTATAGTATAACTAGGAATAAAAACAACAAAGATTAATCAAAATAAACTCACATAGAAGAAAATTAAAAGGAAAATTTTTATGTTTTTCTTCACACCTCAAAATAATCACACACACACACACACACACACACACACATATATATATATATATATGTATATATATTGACATCTTATGAAAGCTAAAGCCATTAAGGCTTAATGCCACTGTTAAAGTCGTTTAAATCTACATATGCCAAAACGTTAAAATCATTGAAAGCTATCAAATGCCAAAATGTTAAAATCATAGTTATAGGCGTCAATCATCAGTTTTAGTGTGTTCAAATTTGTAATTGAAAATTATTCCATCAGATACTAACAAAAACTAATTGATATAATAATGACCTATTAATATTATATTAAGAGAATGAACCTAGACATAATTTTAAATTTTTTTTTGAAATATTAAAATATTTTTTCTAACAATCCCTCACATAGCTCAAAAAGAATATTAAGAAATAGAACAAATAGAGTTTCGCTGGGTTTTTACAAATGAGCACAATGCGTCGAATCTGGTGTCTGTTGGACTATGAACCAGACCTAGATAAAATTATATTAAACTTACAAAACTATTGGTGAAGTTTATAACTTCTATGAACTAAAAATTCTTTTGTAAGTTTAGTGTCTTATCTATCACATTATACCCGCACACACTTTGTTGTTTGTCGCGATTTTGCGCTAATAGGCCATGCGCGCTTGGTTTTCATGAATCATGAGTGCTTTAGAAATTTTACCATAAATTTCATAGGAGTGGCCCCACTCCGTACTCATATAGGTCCATCCATCAAGTGTATTCTGCAACATAATACACCATCTACAATAGGCTATGGATTATTGGATTAAGAGTTTAATAACTCAATCTCACATTCCTTGCAGTCTTGCACTATATACACACACACCATGGAAGAGACATAATATAATAGTGCATGTTTGATCAACTAATGACTTGTTATTACCCATATGAACCTAGTTCATGGGACCTCTAATCACATAGGTTGGGTTACCATCATTCTTGATATATCTCAAATTGGCAAAAGTCTCAACCCCTCGATAATTCACTTATAAGTCAAAGGATCGGTCAAATCCTCTTTTGACTACACATAATATGTATAAAATATTCTCGTCTCTAAGCAATTGCTTATTCACATTATGGGGCGTTTGGTAGGGTGAATAAGAATAGTACGGAATAAGGTGTACTAGTAATGCATGTGTTAAGAATGCAAGCATTAGTTATGCAGGTATTATTTCTTATCTATTGTTTGGTGTGGTGTATTAAAAATTATAATGCATTGCATAATTTTTAAGAAAAATAGTTGTTTACAAAAATACCCTCCATATTCTCTAGCTTTAATGGACTTTAAGAATAATTTTATCTTTAACCATACTAATGCATGCATTAATAGCCTTTGTATTACTAATGTCATGGTTTTCTATGCATTGCTTATACATAGGATAATACCAAGTATGAAGTACAACTAATGCAAGTATTAGTTATACACATGTTGAAAAATGTACCAAACAAGGTATTAATAATGCACAAAGCTAATGCTTGCATTATTTTTTCTAATACCTCCTACCAAACGACCCCTATGTCTCAAGAGAATGTGTCTACTCTTCCCATTGAAATATTTATTTTCTTACAATAGCTAGCTCGCCTTAGCAATCACAATTCATCGATACAAATGCTGTCCGCTTAATTCCTAATGGAATATTCACCTAGAGGTTGCTAAATCAACCTCATTGCCAGATAATTCCAATATCATAACACCTCATCAAAAGATGATCACACAATCACTAGTGAGTTTTTCACATATGAATCAGAGAATCAATATCATAACTTTTCAAAGCCAGAAATATAACATATTTTTGATCTTCCAATACAAACTTTTTGCTACAAAAAATCTCAATTTTGTAAGGCTTTATTATAAAATTAATAAGCAATTGTTCTCATATTTTTCCTTCTTAGGATCAGGCTATATAACTGTGAGATAACCTTTTCACCATTCATAAAGAGTTCTACTTTATAAATAACAAACTAATAATATAACTTCACCCAATATGTCACAAGAACACGAAGATTTTATCTTATCTATTATTTCTATCAAACTAATACGGAGGAGACCTGCAATGATCTAGGAAGAGATATACTCAAGCTGACTTTCAAGAAATCACGGCTCACTAATTAAGATAATTCGGTAGATACAAATTATTTGTAAAGATAAATGCAGATTCATCAAAATTTAAGAGCTCAAAAAGCTGTTAAATATATTATGAAATGCTTTAGCAAATATATGTAAAACATTGAAATATAATGAGAGGAGATTTACAAAATCTAACACATTAATCATTATCTTCCCTTCCATAAAAAAGATGAGTCAAATTCTATTTGACATGAATGATTATCATGTATAGTAAATTATTCACTCTTTCATTCTCATAGAATTAGCAAAGAACTTATACGATTTGGGTATAGAAATCAATCGTGCTTTTATTCATAACACTCCAAATTCAAAACTCAAATTTGTTGAAATTAAAGAATCAATTTAAACCCACTATCTTAGAGCTATCAAGATTTTCAAAAATGGATAACAACAAAAGTCTACATTTATGTAGGCTTAGTCGCATTCAAATACTAGAAAAAATGTACCTTAATTTTGTGGTGAATTTTATTGTTAGAATGACACTGTTATACGTGTTTGGTCAGGTAACAATGGCTGACCGGTCAGGTAACAATGGCTGACCATACTTGAGCATACTTGTTTTATTGATTGTTTCCAACAAGATTTTTCTTACTATATTTCACTGGTTTCTACTGTTTATCTGATGTTGCTGCTTGAGATAGCATTATTTGTGCCCTTGTGGGATTTTATGTTCTCAGTCGTTATTTATTTTTATTACTCACTGGGTCGGAGTACTCACATTACTTCCTGCACCATGTGTGCAGAGACATGCGCAGCTGAGTTCGTCCCTGAGCGCTGATTTTCTTCCAGACCAGGCGAACTAGGAGAGACGAGGTAGCTGTCGACGTCCACAGCCCCGTTTCTTCCTTATCTTCTGCATATTTTATTTATCTTCAGACTATGTTTTCAGACTTGTAGTATTTTCATCAACTCTGTAGTAGCTCGTGACTTGTGACACCCCGATCATCGGGCTGAGTTTGGGATGGTTTTTCCCCGTTATGTTACATTTATTTCCGCACTTGTGATTAATCGGTATCTATGGTTTTAACCTGTTTATACTAAGAAATTGTTAAAAACAGCATTGATTGTTCATGTTGGCTGGCCTTGTCTTCACGAGAGGCGCCATCACGACCGGGTGGGAATTGGGTCGTGACAGTTGGTATCAAAGCCTAGGTTACTAGGTCTCACGAGTCATGAGCAGGTTTAGTAGAGTCTCGCGGATCGGTACGGAGACGTCTGTATTTATCCTCGAGAGGCTGCAGAACCCTTAGGAAAACTTCACATTCTTGAAATCCTTGTCGGCGACTTTGTTGAATCCAAGAACTAAACTTCTGTGTTCTATCCTCTCGCAGATGGCGAGGACCCGTGCTATAGGACGAGGCGGACGACCACCGGTACCACTTACTGAGGGCACCAGAGGCCGTGGGTGCGGTCGTGGTAGGGACAGAGCCGCGAGGGCAGCACCTGTTGCTCCGGCTCAGGATAAGGCCCCAGCTGCAGACATTCCAGCAGCACCTGTATAGGCACCGGCAGTGCCCATTGTGATTCCGGGTCTCCAGGAGACCTTGGCTCAGATACTATCAGTTTGCACTGGCCTAGCCCAGGTAGTTTCAGCCACTGCTACAGCGGCTACCTCTCAGGCCGGGGGAGGCAGTCAAACCCCTGCCGCTCATACACCGGAGCAGGTTATGCAGGGTTTACAAACACCGGGAGCAGCTCCAGCTCAGCCGGTTGCACCAGCAGCACCAGTTGCACCAGTCGCACCAGTTCAGGACTTTGTAGTCCCAGTTATGCCAGACGATGAGCAGCGTCATCTTGAGAGGTTCAGTAGGCTCCAGGCTCCATTTTTCAGTGGTGCTCAGGGCGAGGATGCCCAGGGATTTTTGGACAAGTGTCAGCGCATGCTTCGGACAGCAGGGATTTTGGAGACCGCGGGGTAGCATTCACCGCATTTCAGTTCACTGGGGCTGCCTTCACATGGTGGGAGTCGTATGAGCGGCGTAGGCCGGCGGGTGCAGCGCCTTTGTCATGGCAGGAGTTCTCCACTATCTTTTTGGAGAAGTGGGCACCACAGTCTCATAGAGAGGAATTGCGCAGGCAGTTCGAGTGGCTTCGACAGGGAGACATGACTGTGACCCAGTATGAGGCGAGATTTTCTGAGTTGGCCCGTCATGCCTCGTGGATAGTTCCGACTGACAGAGAGAGGATCAAGAGGTTTGTAGATGGACTTAACTATCACCTTCGTGTTCTGATGACTCGAGAGAGAGTTCTGGGTATTTCCTTTGAGGATGCAGTTGATATTGCTCGTGATATTGAGATGGCTCGCCGTCAGGACAGAGAGGAGAGGGAGGCTAAGAGGCCTCGAGGTTCTGGTAGCTTCAGTGGTGCTCCGTCTAGGGGTCAGTTCCAGCAGAGCAGAGGTCGTTCATTTAGGCCTCCTCAGTCAGCTCGCTCTGAGTATCGTGGGTCATCTTCCGGCCGAGGTCATCAGGGTTATCAGCAGAGTCAGCCATCCCTCGGCCCTTTTCCAGCTCAGGGTTCATCACGAGCTCCATCTGTTCAGGGTTCCTCCAGACCGAGTGCATCAGCCAGTCACTCTGATGCGCGGGGTTCCCTTCAGTCCCACTCCCCAACACCCGGGAGCTGTTATGAGTGCGGGGAGGTTGGGCACATGTGGAGGCAGTGTCCTCGGCGCCGTGGTAGTCAGTCTCAGCAGAGGGGTCAGCCCTCGTCTTCTGGCCCATCTTCTTCAGCACCCGCCCCGCCAGCTAGGGGTGAGAGTCAGGCAGCTAGGGGTCGCCCCAGAGGGGGAGGCCGATCGGGCGGTGGCCAGGCACGATTCTATGCTCTTCCAGACAGGAGAGACGCCATTGCATCAGATGTTGTTATCACAGGTATTATCTCAGTCTGCCACAGGGATGCCTCTGTCTTATTTGATCCCGGTTCTACCTATTCCTATGTGTCTTCATATTTTGCTCATCATCTGGGTACGACCCGTGGGTTCCTTGCTTTACCTGTGCATGTATCTACCCCGGTGGGTGATACTATTGTTGTAGACCATGTGTATCGGTCTTGCCTAGTGACTATTGGGGGTCTGGAGACCCGAGTTGATCTGTTGCTGTTGAGCATGGTTGATTTCAACGTTATTCTGGGCATGGATTGGTTATCTCCGTGCCATGCTATTCTGGACTGTCATGCTAAGACAGTTACGTTGGCCATACCGGGTGTTCCGAGGATTGAGTGGCGTGGTATGACTGACTATGTTCTTAGCAGGGTGATCTCTTTCCTAAAGGCCCAGCGGATGGTTGGGAAGGGTTGTCTATCGTATTTGGCGTTTGTGAGAGATGTTGGGGCCGAGACTCCTAGTCTTGATTCTGTACCCGTTGTGAGGGACTTCCCTGATGTGTTTCCAGCAGACCTGCCGGGCATGCCGCCGGACAGGGACATTGATTGTGGTATTGATCTGGTGCCGGGCACTCAGCCCATTTCTATCCCTCCATATCGCATGGCACCAGCAGAGTTCAAAGAACTAAAGGATCAGCTTTAGGAGCTCCTGGATAAGGGGTTCATTCGTCCGAATGTGTCACCGTGGGGTGCACCGGTCTTGTTTGTAAAGAAAAAGGATGGCACAATGAGAATGTGCATTGACTACATGCAATTAAACAAGGTGACAGTGAAGAACAAGTATCCCCAGCCCCGTATTGATGATTTGTTTGACCAGCTCCAAGGGGCGAGGGTATTCTCCAAGATTGACCTTCGTTCAGGCTATCACCAGCTGAAGATTAGGGACTCAGATATTATGAAGACTTCTTTCCGGACGAGATATGGGCACTATGAGTTTCTAGTTATGTCCTTTGGGTTGACTAACGCCCCAGCAGTATTCATGCACTTGATGAACAGTGTATTTTGGCCGTATCTGGATTTATTTGTGATTGTGTTTATTGATGATATCCTGGTGTACTCGCGTATTCAGGAGGAGCACGCGCAGCATTTGAGGGTGGTGTTGTAGAGGCTGAGAGGGGAGAAGCTCTATGCAAAGTTCTCCAAGTGTGAGTTCTGGTTTAGTTCTGTGGCTTTTCTGGGACACGTGGTGTCCAGTGATGGTATTCAGGTTGATCCTAAGAAGATAGAGGCGGTTGAGAGTTGGCCTAGACCGTCCTCAGCCACGGAGATTCGGAGTTTCCTCGGTTTGACGGGTTATTATCGCCGGTTCGTCCAGGGCTTTTCATCTATTGCTTCACCCTTGACCAAGTTGACTCAGAAGGGGGCACCATTTGTGTGGTCTGATGAGTGTGAGGAGAGCTTTCAGAAGCTCAAGACAGCTTTGACCACGACCCCAGTGTTGGTATTGCCATCAGCTTCAGGTTCTTACACAGTGTATTGTGATGCTTCGAGAGTTGGGATCGGATGTGTGTTGATTCAGGAGGGTAGAGTTATTGCATATGCATCTCGTCAGTTGAAGCCCCATGAGAAGAACTACCCTGTTCATGATTTGGAGTTAGCTGCTATAGTTCATGCTTTGAAGATTTGGAGGCACTACTTATATGGCGTATCTTGTGAGGTGTATACGGATCATCGCAGCCTTCAGCATTTGTTCAAATAGAAGGACCTTAATTTGAGGCAGCGGAGGTGGCTTGAGTTACTCAAGGATTATGATATTACCATTTTGTATCACCCGGGGAAGGCCAATGTGGTGGCCGATGCTTTGAGCCGAAAGGCGGTCAGCATGGGTAGTTTGGCATACATTCCAGTTGGGGAGAGGCCCTTTGTAGTTGATGTCCAGGCTTTGGCCAATCGGATGGTGATGTTAGATATTTCGGAGCCTAGTCGGGTGTTGGCTTGTATGATTTCTCGGTCTTCCTTGTATGACCGCATTAGAGAGCGCCAGTATGATGACCCGCATTTGCTTGTCCTTAAGGACAGGGTTCAGCACGATGATGCCAGGGATGTGACTATTGATGATGCTGGTGTGTTGAGGATGCAGGGCCGGATTTGTGTGCCCAATGTGGATGGGCTGCGGGAGTTGATATTAGAGGAGGCCCACAGCTCGCGGTATTCTATTCATCCGGGTGCCGCGAATATGTATCAGGATTTGAGGCAGCACTACTGGTGGAGGAGAATGAAGAAAGATATTGTGAGTTATGTAGCTCGGTGTCTCAACTGTCAGCAGGTCAAATATGAGCATCAGAAGCCCGGTGGTGTACTTCAGCGGATGGATATTCCGGAGTGGAAATGGGAGAGGATTACCATGAATTTTGTGAGTGGTCTCCCTCGTACCTTGAAGAAATTTGATTCGATTTGGGTGATTGTGGATCGGCTGACCAAGTCCGCGCACTTCATTCCGGTGTGTACTACCTATTCTTCGGAGCGGTTAGCAGAGATTTTCATCCGGGAGATTGTTCGGTTGCATGGGGTCCCAATTTCTATCATCTCAGATAGGGGTACTCAGTTTACTTCTCAGTTTTGGAGGACTTTTCAGCGAGAGTTGGGTACACAGGTAGAGTTGAGCACCGCATTTCATCCTCAGACGGACGGGCAGTCCGAGCGCACCATTCAGATATTGGAGGACATGTTGCGTGCCTGTGTTATTGATTTTGGAGGTTCTTGGGATGAGTTCTTGCCACTTGCAGAGTTTTCTTACAACAACAGCTATCAGTCCAGTATTCAGATGGCACTGTATGAGGCCTTATATGGGAGACGGTGCAGATCTCCGGTTGGTTGGTTTGAGCCTGGCGAGGCTAGGCTATTGGGGACAGAGTTGGTGCAGGATGCCTTAGAGAAGGTGAAGGTGATCCAGGAGAGATTTCGTACAGCTCAGTCGCGTCAGAAGAGTTATGTGGACCGGAAGGTTCGAGATGTATCTTATATGGTGGGCGAGAAGGTCTTGTTGAAGGTTTCGCCTATGAAGGGCGTTATGCAGTTTGGAAAGAAAGGGAAGCTGAGTCCGCGGGTCATTGGCCCTTTTGAGATACTTAGGAGGATTGGGGAGGTGGCTTATGAGCTTGCTTTGCCACCCAGCTTTTCTAGTGTGCATCCGGTATTCCATGTATCTATGCTCCGGAAGTATGTTGGGGACCCATCTCATGTATTGGACTTCAGCACGGTTCAGTTGGATGATGATTTGACATATGATGTGGAGCCAATGGCTATTTTGGGTCGTCAGGTTCGAAAGTTGAGGTCAAAGGACATAGCTTCAGTGAAGGTACAGTGGAGAGGTCGCCCGTGGAGGAGGCTACTTGGGAGACCGAGCGGGAGATGCGGAGCAGATATCCTCACTTGTTTGAGACTCCAGGTATGTTCCTTGACCCGCTCGAGGACAAGCGTTTGTTTTAATTGGGGAGGATGTGACGACCCGACCCGTCGTCACGTGAGTTACCGCCCCGTTTCCCCCATATTATGTTTCTCTACATTTCAGTATCAGTATTTGAGGTGATCGGGTAGAGCTGGATTGGTTTTAGTTGGAAATGAGGCACTTAGCCTCTTAGAAGGAAGCTTGTTTTGGAAAAGTCAACCGGAAGTTGACTATATAGTTAGAGGGCTCGGATGCGAATTCCGGTGATTTGGTTAGCTTCGGGGGATGATTTGTGACTTAGGAGTGCGATCGGAATTGAATTTGGAGGTCCGGTGTGGAATTAGGCTTGAATTGGCGAAGGTTGAATCTTGGCGAATTCTGGTTGGTAGGTGAGATTTTGATCCGTGGGTCGGAATGGAATTCCGAGAGTTGCAGTAGCTTCGTTAGGTGATTTTGGATGTGCGGGTAAAATTTCAGGTCATTTGGACGTCGTTTGGTTGGGTTTTTGATCGAATGTGAGTTTCGGAAGAATTTGATAAACTTAGGCTTGAATCCGTGGTGAATTGATGATTTTTGTGTTGTTTGACGTGTTTTGATGATTGGAACAAGTTCATATGATGTTTTCGGGTAGGTTGGTGTTTTTGGTTGAGGTCCCGGGGGGGGGGGGGGAAGGGGGGCCTCGGGGTGATTTCGGATGATTAAACGGGAAGTTTGGACTTAAGTTTTGCTGCAGAAAAATCCACAGCAGGTGCAGCCCATATTTGGTCATCGCGTTCGCAGGGGTAGAACGTGTTCGCGGAGAGATGGGTTGCCAGTTCACCGCGTTCGCGTGGGTGTCATCGCATTCGCGTGGGTGTCATCGCGTTCGCGTAGAAGGGGCCCTGCCTAAGTTGTTCAATGCGTTCGCGAGGGACTGACCGCGTTCTCGTAAGAGGAGTGGTTTGTGAAACGCGTTCGCGTGGAGTAGGACGCGTTCGCGTAGTTCTAAGTCCTGGAGCATCGCGATCGCAGGTTGGATACCGCGTTCGCGTAGAGTAATTTTTGGTCAAAGTAATTTTCTTCATCGTGAACGCGTAGTTTTGACCGCGTTCGCATAGAGTAAATAACTGTTGGTCAGTAGGGCTTTTAAATCATTTTGTTCCGCGAAGGTTAGCCATTTTCCACCATTTTTGAACCACCTTGAGAGCTTTTTGGTGGAGTTTGAAGAGGATTTTGACGGGAATTGATTGGAGGTAAGTCTCGTGACTTAGAAACATCATTTTATTGAAGAATCAACCTTTAATTCTTAGAAACTTGGGTAAAAATTGGAAGAACTAGGGCTTGGTTTTTGGAGTGTAAAATTGGAATTTGAAGAGGCATTTGAACTCCGATTTTGATGAATTTGATATGTATAGACTCGTGGCGAGACGAGGAATCCGGTGATGTGAATTTCGTAATTTTTCGAGAAGTGGGCCCGGGGCTCAGGTTTTGCCAACTTCGTGATTTTTGATATTTTTCGAGTCTTTTCGATTGGGTTATGACCCATTTGCCTATTGTGATGTATTCCTTGTGGTTTTGATCAGATTCGACGCGCGAGGAGGTCGATTTGAGGGGAAAAGGCATAGCGAGCTAGACTTTTGGCCGGCTAGAGGTGAGTAATGATTTTAAATGATGTTCTGAGGGCTTGAAAACCCCGGACTTGCACAACTTGGTGCTATGTTGAGATGAGACACGCGCTCCATGACGAGTGCAGGGTCATTTACTATTGGGGACTGTGACTTGGTCAAGTACGAATGATATTTTACCGCGTATTAGCAATGACTTGTTGTTTTCACTATGATTTGGGCTTATTGCCATTTTTGGGGCTTATTGCCGACTGTTTGAACTCTTTATGAACTATCATCACTGTTTTTCTCACGGTTTGAAATATTATTTGAACTCAGTCCATGTGATTCCCACTGTTTCTTGAACTCAGCCATATTTACTCAAACTTGGAGTTTTAAACTGATATTTGAACTATTGTTTGAGCTGAGTATTATTGCTTTACTGTTGCCCGAGGGGCTATTGATTATTTTTGGACTGATTGAGGCCGAGGGCCGTATGCGAGGATATGCTGAGTGACGTGAGGAGTCTTTCAGGCCTCGAGTGCATTGTGAGGGGGGCTTTCAGGCCTCGAGTGTATTGTAAGCGGGCTTTCAGGCCTCGTATTGATATTGTTCAGGCTTTCAGGCCTTGTTGATAGCGCTTGGGCTGTAGGAGCCCCTCCGGAGTCTGCACACCCACAGTGAGTGCGGGTACCCATCTAGAGTGATTAAATATTGAACAGTGGTAACAATGACACTGTTATACGTGTTTGGTCAGGTAACAATGGCTGACCGGTCAGGTAACAATGGCTGACCATACTTGAGCATACTTGTTTTATTGATTGTTTCCAAAAAGATTTTCTTACTATATTTCAATGGTTTCTACTGTTTATCTGATGTTGCTGCTTGAGATAGCATTATTTGTGCCCTTGTGGGATTTTATGTTCTCAGTCGTTATTTATTTTTATTACTCACTGGGTCGGAGTACTCACATTACTTCCTGCACCATGTGTGCAGAGACATGCGCAGCTGAGTTCGTCCCTGAGCGCTGATTTCCTTCCAGACCAGGCGAACTAGGAGAGACGAGGTAGCTGTCGACGTCCACATCCCCGTTTCTTCCTTATCTTCTGCATATTTTATTTATCTTCAGACTATGTTTCCAGACTTGTAGTATTTTCATCAACTCTGTAGTAGCTCGTGACTTGTGACACCCCGATCATCGGGCTGAGTTTGGGATGGTTTTTCCCCGTTATGTTACATTTATTTCCGCACTTGTGATTAATCGGTATCTATGGTTTTAACCTGTTTATACTAAGAAATTGTTAAAAACAGCATTGATTGTTCATGTTGGCTGGCCTTGTCTTCACGAGAGGCGCCATCACGACCGGGTGGGAATTGGGTCGTGACAATTTTGGTTTTTGGAGTGTTTTGGGACACTTATTCCCTAAACGGAGGCTTAAGTCTTAGGATTTGGACCGTAGTCGGAACTGTGTGAAGCTGACTCCGGAATGGAGTTCCATCAATTTCGTTAGCTCCGTTGGGTGATTTTGGACTTAGGGGCGTGTCCGGATTGTGTTTTGGAGGTTTGTAGCTGATTTAGGCTTGAAATGCAGAAAGTTGAATTTTTAGAGATTTTGACGGGTGGTGGACCTTTTGATATCGGGGTTGGATTCTGATTTCGGAAGTTGGACTAGGTCCGTAATGTTGATTATGACTTGTGTGAAAAATTTGGGGTCAATCGGACGTGGTTTGATAGGTTTCGGCATCGGTTGTAGAAATTGGAAGTTTCAAGTTCTTTAAGTTTGAATTTGGAGGGTGATTCATGATTTTAGCGTTGTTTGATGTGATTTGAGGGATCGACTAAGTTTGTATGGTGTTTTAGGATTGGTTGATATGTTTGGTTGATGTCCCGGGGGCCTCAGGTGAGTTTTAGATGCTTAACGGACCATTTTTGGACTTTGGGAGATGGCACATTTTCTGGTGTTTTGTTGCAGACTTTTTCTTCATCGTGTTCGCGAGAGAGGTCTCGCGTTCACGTAAGGCAACTGGGGAGGACAACTGAGTTGTCTTCGCATTTGCGATGTGGTTACCGCGTTCGCAAAGATGTGGGACCTTAAGCCTACGCGTTCGCGATATGGTCCTCGCATTCGCGTAGAGGAACAGGCAGATGGAGCTTCAGGCATTAAGCCTACGCGTTCGGGAAGAGGGTCCCGCATTCGCGTAGGGTCAGTTAGTGAAAGGTATGCGTTCGCGAGAGGGCCCTCGCGTTTGCGAAGGAGGAATTATGGGTCACTAAAGATTGTTCATCGCGTTTGCGAGAGTGATGCCGCGTTCGCGAAGAAGAACGCACCTAGGCAGATTTTAAAAGTTCAAAATCAAGGGTTTATGTCATTTTCCACCATTTGGACTTGAGATCTCGGAATTAGGCAATTTTTGGAGAGATTTTCACGTGGGTATTTGGGGTAAGTGATTCTTACCTAGTTTTGGTTAATTTCCATGATTAAGTCCTTAATTTCATCATTAAATTAGTGATTTGGGGTGGAAAATTGGGAAAATTTTGAGAAAAGTTCTTAGGCCGAATTTTGAGGTTTTGATCGAGATTTTGGTATCAGATTTGAGTAATTTTGGTACGAGTGAACTCGTGAGTGAATGGGTGTTCATATTTTGTGACTTTTACTTGATCCCGAAACGTGGGCCCAGGGAGACTTTTTTGGGCGATTTTCCAATTTCTTGCTTTAGCTTTGATTTTATTAGCTAGATTAGTTTCTTGTAGTTATATTTATGTTATGTAATTGATTTTGGCTAGATTTGGGCCATTCGGAGTCGGATATTCATGGAAAGAGCATTATTACGGATTGATTTGAGCTTGGTTCGAGGTAAGTGGCTTACCTGAACTTGTGGGAGGGAACTCCCCTTAGGATTTGGTACTGTTTTGATATGTGAGTGCCGTGTACGCGAGGTGACAAATACGTACACGAGCTAATTATTGTAAAAACCCGATTTTTCACTGAGTAATAACACGTCTTCTTCCTGTTTAAGTTATATCAGCATGTGTAGAATCCTGTTAACTTAGAATAGCATGTCTACTTGCTTTAATTGTTTATCTGAGCTCTGTGCAGCATGTTTAATGAATTTTCTGCTTTTCCTTGACTTGAAATTAGTCTAAACTGTTGGTTTTCTTGCTGTAACTGTTATTTCTGTTGTTTGAGCTACATATTTACTTTGGGACTACGAAACAGTATTTCGGGAGATCCCCCTGCATATTTACTTGGCACTACGGAATAGTATTTCGGGAGATCCCCCTGTCTTGCATATTTACTTTGGGACTACGGAACGGTATTCCAGGAAATCCCCCTGCACATTTACGTTTGGGACTACGTGACGGTATCTCGGGAGATCCCCTATTGTTATCTCTGTGTACTGCGCTGTTACCTTTCTATGATTTCATTCTTGTTAAAATTAAGTCTTTATTTTACCCCAATATTTCATTCTGTCCTATTTTATTATATATATACCAGTAGGGCCATGACCTGATATCGTCACTACTCGACCGAGGTTAGGCTTGGCACTTACTGGGTACCGTTGTGGTGTACTCATGCCCTTCCCTGTATATGTTTTTCGTGTGCAGATTCAGGTACTGCTTATTGGCCGCATTATTAGTGAGTCGAGACAGCTTTGGAGACTTCAAGGTATATCTGCCACATCCGCAGACCTCGGAGTCCCTTTCTACCCTTCCCTATGTCAACTATTTCTTGTATTTCCTTGTGTTAGACTCTGGAGTATAGAGATACTATTTTCTTTATGTAGTTTGTGACTCATGATGTTCCGGGTTTTGGGCATATTGTGTATTACTGAGTAGTTGGTTATTGTACATGCCACCCTCTTATCTACAGTGGTTTGGCGATAGAGGATGCTCAGGGTTTTCTGGAGGAGTGCCACTGTATCCTCCGCACTATGGGCACAGCAGAGTCGAGTGGGGTTTCTTTTACTGCATTTCAGCTTCGAGCAGCAACCTATCAGTGGTGGCGTGCTTATGAGTTGGGCAGTCCGGTTGAGGCAGCTTCTCTTACATGGACTCAGATCTCGGACATATTTTTGAGAGAGTATGTCCCTCAGAGCCTCAGGGACGCATGGCGCGCGGGGTTTGAGTAGTTGCCCAGGGTGCTATGACTGTTTCAGAGTATGTAGTTCGTTTTAGTGATTTGGCTAGACATGCACCGACCTTGGTTTCTACGGTTCGAGAGAGGGTCCGTCGGTTTATTAAGGGACTCCAGCCCGGCATCAGGACTAGCATGGACCGGGAGTTAGAGATGGATATCTCATATCAGCAGGTTGTGAGTATTGCTAGGAGAGTGTAGGACATGCTTGCTCGGGAAAGAGAAGAGAGAGGGGCCAAGAGGTCTCGAGAGTCTGGCTATTATTCTGGTGCTCGTGCCCCAAGTGTAGTTTGACATCGTAGGGGCTATGAGAGAGTCTCCCTGTTCATTCAGCTCTTCCAGCAGCCAGTGGTATTTCGGCTATTCCTAGGCCCCAGGAGCCTTATTATGCACCGCCAGTATCTAGTGTGCCTCCTGCACGGGGTGCTTTCAGTGGTCAATCCAGCAGACCTGACCCGAGCTAGCCACAACAGCCACGCCCTCCTAGAGCTTGTTTTGTGTGTGGAGACACTCGCCATATGGTGAGGGATTGCCCCAGACTTAGGAGGGGTGCACCTCCACAGACTTCTCAGCCACAGTGTGCTCCATAGGGCTCTCAAGCTATGATTACAGCACCCACTAGCACTCCACCTGCTCAGCCAGCTCGAGGTGGAGGTTGGGGAGGTAGAGGTCACCCAGAGGTAGAGGCCAGGCTAGATACTATGCCCTTCCTGCTCGTACAGGGGCAGTTGCTCCGATTTTATCATTACAGGTATTGTTCCGGTCTGCCATAGAGATGCATCAGTTCTATTCGATCCAGGCTCTACTTATTCCTATGCATCTTCTTTTGCCTCGTATTTGGGCGTATCTCGTGATTCTTTGAGTTCTCCCATTTATGTGTCTACACCTGTGGGAGATTCTATTGTTGTGGACCGTATATATCGGTCGTGTTTGGTTGTTATTGGTGCTTTTGAGACCAGAGCCAATTTATTATTTCTCAGTATGGTAGATTTTGATATTATCTTGGGCATGGACTGGTTGTCACCCCAATGCTATTCTTGATTGTCACGCCAAGATCGTGACGTTGGCTATGCCAGGTTTACCGCGATTACAGTGGAGGGGTACCTTAGATTACACTCCCAACTGTAACGACCCGACTGGTTATTTTGGGTATCTGCACTTTGCTCGGTGTTTTGAGGGCTCGAGTAGCTCCGGATGATGTATTAGAACTTGCGTAAATCGTTAGTATTGATTTTCAAGTTATTCAGAATCGATTTGGGGGAATGAACTTCAAGATTTAAGTTCTAAGTTGGAAGAGTTGACCAAGTTTGACATTTTGGCAATTGACCTTGAAATGGAGTTTCGTCAGTTCCCTTAGCTTTGTTAGGTGATTTCGGACTTAAGAGCGCGTACGGATTGTAATTTGGAGGTCCGTATTGGAATTAGTCTTGAATTGACGAAAGTTGGATTTTTGGGAAGTTTGACCGGGAGTGGACTTTTTGATATCGGGGTCGAATTCCGATTCCAGAAGTTGGAATAGGTCCATAATGTCAAATGTGACTTGTGTGCGAATTTTGAGATCAATCGAAGGTGATTTGATAGGTTCCGGCATCGGTTGTGGAAGTTGAAGTTCATTGATTTCGGCTTGAGGTGTGATTCATCGTTTCGAGGTTGTCATGTGTGATTTGAAGCTTCGAGCATATGGAACTTTTCTGCAAAGTTTGGCGCCATTCGGAGTTGATTTGATAGGGTTCGGATGCTTGGATGTGATTCTAGAAGTTTTTGAAGTTTTTATTTGATTTTCATGCGTTTTGGCATCCGATTCGTGGCTTTAGAAGTTATTTTGATGATTTGAGCGTGCGAGAGAGCTCGTGTTGTGTTTTTATACTGGTGTGCACTTTTGGTTTGGAGTCCCGAGGGGCTTGGGTGTATTTTTGGATCATTGGTTGAGAGACTAGTAAAGTTAAGAAGCTTGGGAGTTTGACCATGGTCAATATCGGGTTAAGACGACCTCTTTTCAGTGTTTTGAGTGCGCGAGAAGGTCCGTAGCGTGTTTTATGATTGAAAGTCATATATGGTTCGTGTCCGGGAGGTTCCGTATGAGTTTCGGGGTGATTTCGGATCATTTTGGAGAAATTTGGATTTTGCTGGTTTCTGGTGCGACACTGTTCATTCGCAATGGCGAACCTTTTATGGTAATTGCGAAAACACTGTTCATCCGCAATTTCCAACCATTTATGGCAATTACGAAAACACTGTTCATTTGGGAAATGCGAAGTTTTGTTCGCAAATGCGACATCTGCAGCCTGTTAAGTGCTGAGAATTCCGAGTTTTTGCTTCATTTTTCATATTTTTGAACCCTAGCTTCGAGGTGAGGCGATTTTAAGAGGGGATTTTCATACCAAAACATTGGGTAAGTATCTTTAACAAATTTCCAACTATATTTCATGATTTTATACAAGATTTAACATCAAATTCATGAGAAATCTATGGAAAAATTTGGGGATTTTGTCAAAGTTTTGAAAAATGAAAAATTGAGATTTGAGAGTCAAATATGACTCGAATTTGAAACAAAACACATATTTGGACTCGTGAGGCTGTGGGTAGTCAAGACCTACCCTTGGATCCGGGTTTTGATCGGACGGGCCCGGGGTTTGACTTTTGTTGACTTTTTAGAAATTGAATAAAATCATAGCATTATTAATTGAAATTATTTTCTCTTGCATTGTGTGATGTATTCAAGTCGTCATTGGCTAGATTGAGTCGAGCGGAGGCGAATTCGTAGAGGATAAGGCTAAATTGAGTGTTGGATTAGCCGAATTGAGGTAAGTGTTTTGCCTAACTTTATTGAGGGAATTTTTCCTCCTATTTGTCATTGTTTGCTACATGCAGGGGTGATACATATATGAGGTGACGAGCGTATATGTATGTGCCAGGTTTAATCATGCTCGGGGGTGGATTATGTTATATTTGTGTTTGTAGAATTTTGTGACATTCTGCTTAATGCCTTGTTTGACTCTTAGATACTAAGGACATAATATTAAATGATGGATATCAAGACTTAGTTTGTTATAACTTGTTCAAACTTGATGGAAATTGTAAGAATACATTGATGTGTCTAATTCGGTTATCTCTATGCGAAATCATTACTACTTTACTGCAACCGAATTTCTTAGATGCTAGGCTCTATACTTGTGTTGTGGATCATTTATGAGATTCGTGGAAGTATTTGAATAATACGGTTCTTGAGGGTTGTTGAACCATTGTTGACTTGGAAAGTTGTGATTTGGAATGTGTTTGGAATATCCATTTAAGCACTCTCCTTGATGTTATTTGTGCTTCCTGCCTTATTTGTCATTGATACTCATATGCTTGGTAAGAAAGGGTGTAAAGCACGAAGGGTGATGCCGTGCCATTGTTTATACATTATCATGTGAGGGAGAGTGTAAAGTACGAAGGGTGATGCCGTGCCATATCATTGAGAGCAAAAGCACGAAGGGTGATGCCGTGCCATATTCTTGAGAGTAAAAGCACGAAGGGTGATGCCGTGCCACATTATTGAGAGTAAAAGCACGAAGGGTGTTATCATGCCATATCATTTGAGAGTAAAAGCACGAAGGGTTATGCCGTGCCATTTCATTTATATTGTTATGTTTGTATGTTATGGTGAGGTCATGGCACAAAGGGTGTTTCCGTGCAGGTGAGGACGAGGGACATGCATTTTGATGTGATATCTGTTTTCCGTGTATACGGTTGTGCCCTTACCTTGAGCTGTTATTGTTGTATTTACATATTTGGGGTGACTTGTTTTTATTGTCCTGTACTTGACCTTTATCTCGATTGTTGTTGCACTGTCCATGTCTTTTACTTGCTTAACTTACAACTACCATGTCTATTTCTGCTTTTATATTATATGTTGTATCTATTCTGTTGCACTTCAGTATAAGCCTTCCACTATGCTAGCCATTCATGCCCTTACTTGTTAATTTGTAAAGAACATGTGTTTTCCTCTTAATTGTTATATTTGTACTTAGGCCTCCAACATGCTAGTTAATTGAAGTTGATATTTCCTGTTTTCCAATTGTTGTTGTTACTCACGTGCTTTCCGCTTAGTCCTTTACTGTGACCCACATGTGTATCCTTGTCCACGGTTGCTACTTGCGTATTTCCTACTTAGAAGTTCCTATTATTGTGTTCTTGTGATATGGTTGGTTCCGTTATATGATCACTTGGGAAAGATGAGTTGAACGCGCGAGGGTGTTGCTGTGCTAATTGAATTGTTACATAATTTCATTTATACATGGTGAGGATGAGATAAAAGCACGAAGGGTGTTACCGTGCCATGTGGTTTGATATTTTGACATTTTTGACATATATCTCATACCAGGAAAGATCGTAAATATTCTATTGTGGTTCTTTACAGTATTCATTGTTTGACTCACCGAGTTGTACTTGATACTTTTATCCGTCATACTTTGAACTGCTTTACTGTTAATCTAATGTACATGTTATTTAAATAAGCATCTTTTTAACTAAAAGCCTCGTCACTACTTCGACGAGGTTAGACAAAATACTTACCAGTACATGGGGTCGGTTGTACTGATACTGCACTTCTGCACGTCCCGTGCTGATTTTGGAGCGGAGTTGCTGGCGACGTCGGGTGCTGATTCGGAAGATATTCGTGCGGTTGGATATAGCTGCCACTTGTTCTTGGTAGTTTAGGTTATTGTTAATATGTTTATGTAACCTTGATACATAACGTGTATTTATTTGTATCAGTTTTGAAGTTTCAAATCTTAGAAGCTCGTGATTCGTACTACCTGGTCTTGGAAAATTTGTAAATGTTCAGTTATCTATTCTTTTATCCTCTTATAATCTCAATTGGGTAGTATTTTTTGTTAGTTGGCTTACCTAGCGGGTTGAGTTAGGTGCCATCACGACTTGTGGTTTCTGGATCGTGACACCAACAAAGTTATTTCATTTCTTGAAGCTCAAAGAATGGTTGAGAAGGGGTGTGACGCGTATCTAGCTTATGTGAGAGATGTCAATATTGAAACCCCTATAGTTAAGTCAGTCCCAGTAGTGAGGGATTTCCTTGATGTATTTCCAGCCGATCTTCCGGGCATGTCGCCCGACAGAGATATCGACTTTGGTATTGATTTGTTGCCGGGCACTCAACCTATCTCTATTCCTCTATA
The DNA here is from genome assembly GCF_001879085.1 of Nicotiana attenuata. Taxonomy (NCBI): domain Eukaryota; kingdom Viridiplantae; phylum Streptophyta; class Magnoliopsida; order Solanales; family Solanaceae; genus Nicotiana; species Nicotiana attenuata. Next base: position 49,441 of record NW_017674636.1, on the reverse strand, counting down.
TCGTATGGCTCCTCCTGAGTTGAAGGATTTGAAGGAACAGTTACAAGAATTGCTTGATAAGGGTTTCGTTTGACCCAGTGTGTCACCTTGGGGTGCTCCTGTCTTGTTTGTGAAGAAAAAGGATGGGCGTATGTGCATTGATTATCGCCACTTGAACAAAGTTATAGTGAAGAACATGTATCATTTGCCTCATATTGATGATTTATTTGATCAGTTACAGGGTGCCAGAGTGTTCTCCAAGATTGACTTGCATTCAGGTTATCATCAGTTGAAGATTCGGGAGCCAGATATCCCAAAGATTGCTTTTAGGACTCGGTATGGACACTACGAGTTCCTTGTAATGTCATTTGGGCTGACCAACACCCCAACAACATTTATGCATTTGATACATAGTGTTTTCGGCCATATCTTGACTCTTTCGTCATTGTGTTTATTGTCGACATTCTGGTGGACTCCCGGAGTCGGGAGGATCATGAGCAGCACCTGAGGGCTGTGCTTCAGACCTTGAGAGAAAAGAAGTCATATGCAAAATTCTCAAAGTGTGAGTTCTGGTTAGATTCGCTGGCATTTTTGGGTCACGTTGTGTAAAGTGAAGGGATCAAGGTGGATCCGAAGAAGGTGGAAGCAATGCAGAGTTGGCCCAGACCGTCCTCAGCTACAGAGATCCGGAGCTTTCTTGGTTTGGTGGGTTATTACCGTTGTGAGCACGTAATATTTGCCCGACAAAAAACACTCCTACAAATTCACAAAAAATAGATTTGTTTTAATTATTTTAATTTTTATAGAATTTTTAAGAATTTCTTGTTAATTGTTGTTTGCATTTAGTTGCATATTTAATATCTTAAAATTACAAGAAAATACCACAAAAATGTCAAAAATTTCATGCATTGCATTTTAGGTTTTTATTTTCATTTTAAGTATTAGGTTGTTAATTAATTGCATTATTAAACAAAAATCACAAAATACCATAGGCTTTTATTTTTTTAGCTCTTAGTTTCAAATTATTAATTTTTCCTTCATTAGTTTTAGGTTAATTAATTATCTAAATATTAGAAATAATGAGTAGGTTAATTTTGCAAATTAGGATTAAGATAGAATCTAATTAGGATTTTTATTTTTAAATTTGTAGAATTTTAAAATGAAAAAAACAAAGAAAAAGAGCAAGAAGAGAAAGGGGCCAATTTTGTTGCAAAACTGGGCCGTTCTATTGAGCACAGTTCCCTTTTTAGCCAGCCAGACCCCTTTTTAAAACCTGATCCCCCACCAAATGACGAAAAGGACGCCGTTTTGGTCACAATTAATCTCAACCTTTCAATCTTTTTAATGAATGGTAGAGAACCGATCTCTCAAATCCCATTTAGCTGTCGTAAACTCCCCCCATACCCCCAAACCCTAGAGACCCCCCAACACTTCATCTCCCTTCCCTCTCTCTCGTCTTCAACGTCCACCACCCATCGAAAATCGCCTACAGCGGCGGCGACACCCCAAACCACCACAAATTGACAACACACACTCCCCACACCCTCCTAAACCTTAATCCCATACCAATTTCCCCAAAATCCCCACAAAACTCGGCCAATTTCTGATATGAAATAGCCAGAAAAACCTAATTCTCGTGGTTTGATTCCTTCGAGGTTTCCAAGGACGATTAGACCCGGAACTTGTGTTAATCGGTTGTTCTCAACAAGAAAATTCGATTAATACTAGTTTCGGCTCATATCGAAGAGCGTCGAAGTCCGTTCAAGTCAGCCGTCTTTGTTCCCTACTCTAGGTGTTTAAGAGTATCTCTATTCTTCTTTTTGTTTGTTTTGCTTCTTGTATTTTCTTTCTTCCTCTTGTTTTCAGAACGTGCTCGACCAATTTGTTTAGTTTCGGTCATTTATTAATTTTGGCTCAATCAGTGTTTAGGCTAGAATTCAGTGATTAGTTAACTTTAGTTGCCCTTAAAACGTGCTAAAACTGCTTAATTTATTAGTGGATTAGGACATTCCTTTGTCTAGCTTAATTAATTCAAGGCATAATCAGTTCAATTACATGTTGTTTAGTTTAATTGCATTAGTTGTTAGTTTAATCAATTTTGAGTTAATTAGGTGTTAAAATAAGTTGTTATGTTAAATGGTTTGGTTTTTGCCTTATTGTTTCTGTCTTGATCGTACGATCTGTGCTATAGACCATTTATCATTAACCAAAGTTTAAGGGGATATTTGGGAATGGAAATAGATAGTTGAGTCTATTGTTTAAGCTTGTTTGCTCTTTACGTTGGCTCTTGTGATAACAGAAACCTTAAGGGGGCTAAAAGAAATAAGAAAATGAAGGATTTTTTCTATTTAGCTATTAAGAAGGTTCTAGAACAGATTAGAAGGAACTAAAGTGCATTAAAAAATCAGGAATTAGATCAGATTTTGGGGTTAAAAGGGTTAAAATCAGAAGTAAAGGGGCTGAAAATAATGTGAGTAAATATCTGAATGCACAGCTGTCTAGTTCAGTTTTAAAAGATGCCTTTTCTCCTTATTTTCAGGGACTGCACCCATCAGAATGATTCCCTCACCTTTATCTATATAAGGTCTAGTATTCCTTCACTCATGGACACGAATTGAATGCATTTTCAGAGATTCCATTCCTTTCATTTTTGAGTAAAAAACTTTCTGGGCTTCCAGCCTTAGAGTTTTAGAGAAACTATTAAAAAAAAGAAGAAAGCTCCTTTTCATTTTTTCTGGGATCTGAAGTTAGATTTTTCGCTTCATTCGCTGTTGTTTCTTTATTCTTGCTGGTTTTTTGTTGCTGCTTGGTTTCCTGTTGCACCTCTCAACTTCAGAGACTTATTTTATGTTTTTCTTATTTGGTTCTACTAGAATAGGTCAGTTTCAAGCCTTATGTATTACATTTGCATTGATGACCAAATATGTTTATGTTCATGTTTGATTCTTGTGTGTTTTGGTTTGCTGCTACCCTAGCATCTAGCTTCATGAGTTGTTTAATTCAAACATGATTGAAATAGTGAAAACTAATTTGAAATGTTGCATTCTTGAGTCAATCAAATGTTTCTGGTTATTCAAGCACTTTTCATTAGCTGCTGAATTTGTTAGGCTTGAATGAGATCAAGGTTCTTTGTTTCAATCTTGCATACTTGATAATAGTTCAAACAGAAGCTTTATTATAATGTTCTGTAAATAACTGTGTGTTGATTTTAGGCTACCAAGAGCTTTATCATTGTAGTTTGCGAATCTAACCACTAGTTGGTCAGATTAGTAAATTCCAAGGCCATGGAATGGATTCAAAGTCATCAGCTGAAGGAGGTTTAGGTTGAAGATTTAGTTATATTTTGTTTTGAGTTAGCTTTTTAGTATAACTGATTCTGATTCTGTATGCTTTTAGTGTAAATGATTTTGGTTCTGTAAGTATTAAGAATATTTGTGTCTATTACCCCTACGAGGATTGTGATTTGGATGGCCAGTAAGTGTGAAAATGATCTTATCATGACACTCGTGTCAATTTAGTGGTGACTAAATGTTATAGCTCTCGTATTTGTATTGTTGTTTCAAAACTTTAAGGATTGATCTTGTTTTAGTGATAGCTTGCAAAAACTGGTATGAAGATCTATTTTGAACATATTTTTGGATTGAATCAATTGGACGCATAATGTGCCAGACCTTCGAAATCAGCCCATTAAGGGTATTGACAAGCATGTTTGGATTTTGGAGGTCATTGGGCCTCTAAATTGGCCCATACGATTTTTCATGAAAGTCCTCATGCTCCATTCAGGCTTTGGTAATTTCAACCGTAATTTTTTCCAATAATTTGTTGATCCATTATCATAACTTATCTTTTGTACATTTATAATTTCCAATGATCTAGTCTGGAATCTTTTAGTTTCTTGTATGCCCATTTCCAGATTGCTGTCCCTCAATAACATCCCATAACTCACGGGTAGCCATTGGAAAATTCCAAACTTAGCAAGACTCAATATGTTCGTAGAAATGCTTTTAGGAACACATTTAATCAAGCTACCGTGATCATGTACACGTTCGCGTGACACGATTACGATTTCAAAAATGAATACTCGTAGAAATGCTTTTAGGCGCGGATTATATTATTATTGTGATTGTGTACACATTAGCGTGACATAATTACGATTTCCAATATTAAATCGAAGTATGTGTTTGCGCAACTTTGGCCAAACAATCTTAAATTAATAAAGCGTGACTAATTATGTACACGTTCGCATGATATGATTTTAGCGTCCCAAATAAAGCGGATTAACACATATGTAATCTGTTTCAAAGTTAAATCCATAAACGCCATAATTAAAGCGGTAGAAAGTGTAAATGTACATAAGTTTTTAAAATACGTAATTAAAAAATTTAATTAAGCCAGGTGTGATTAAACCGACCGTGCTAAAACTACGAAACCCGAAAATGCCTAACACCTTCTCCCGGGTTAACATAATTCCTTACCTGGTCTTCTGGTTTCGCAGACTTTAGAATAGAGTCAATTTTTCTCGATTTGGGATTTAAAATAAACCAGTGACTTGGGACACCCTATAACTATCCCAAGTGGCGACTCTGAATCTAATAAATAATCCCATTTCGATTAATGTCACTTTAATTGAAAAAACTCCCTGTCCCCTCGGAAAAAAGGAGGTATGACAGCTCTGGCGACTCTACTAGGGATAAGAACCCAGAACTCCGGTTTAGGGTTCAGAATTCGAGTTTGTAATGTATTGTACTTGGCTTTATTGTTTGTTGATATTACTGTGTTTGTGGGCCTAATGTGCTAATTGCCGCTCATTTACCGCTTTGATATTATTTGAATTGTATTAAACTGTCTTCTTATGCCTCCTTTCTGAGTCTTTCAAAAATATGGTGCACACGTACGCGTGGCCCACTTTTCTGTTAGAGGTCGTACCGAATAGAACGAGGCTGGATCAGCAACTAGGCCGGGTAGACTTTCGTGCTCCCGGTACATTTCCACTACCTCGGCTTGAGCTGTCCGCTTGGGTAAGCCATGTCTAGAACACATCCCAGGTTTAAACTTCGAATAACATAACCTCATGCCGGATCCCTAGTAGGAACGTTTGTTTGCATCACGTGCATTTGACTTTGGGGACTCAACGCAGGGGTTGGGACCATCTAGGACAGTGTACCCAAATTAAAAGACCATCCTGATGCATCTTACGTGCTACTTGCGAATTTGTTTGTTTCGGCTTGCATGTTGACTGGCTTCTAGAATAGGGAAAAAAAATCCAAAAAAAAAGAAGAAGAAAAAAACAAAAGAGAAAATCAGAAAAAAAAAAATAATAGTGAGAGGGGGATATTTGAAAAATCCCAAAACTCCGCCGAAAAAAAAGAGAAAGAAAATAAGTGAAGGTTTTCAAAAAGTCATGTTTCCCCTGTTCCGTCAAAACTGACTGAACTACGTGGGTCTGATTCTCGCCGGATGTGAGATACGTAGGCAAACCTCATGGTTCCGGCCCCCGATTTTAAAAAAAAATATTTTTCCTTTCCTTAATTCTTTCCTTTGAAAATCCAAAAAAAATTTAAAACCCAAAAATATTTTCCTTCTTTTTTGAAGTCTTTCATTCAAAAGAAAATCATCAACAAAATTTAAAAATATGTTTTTCCCTTCATCATAAGTATCCCCCACCCCCCCACCCCCCAAAAAGAAATTCAGTAACAAAAATCAAAAAAAATATTCTTTTTCTTCTTTAGAAGTCTTTCTTTCGTAAATGTCATAAAAATTGAAAAATTGAAGTCCAAAACTTATTTTCTCTTTTCTTTAGAAGTACTTTCTTAAATTAAATTAAACAAAAAAATCTTAAAAAGTTCCTCTTTCAAGAATTCAGAATCAACATTCAAAATCCAAAATTATTTTCTTTCTTCTTTAAAAAAAAAGTGAAAACGAATGGAAATTCAAACATAAATATTATCTTTATTCTTTTGAAATTCCCAATGATTCAAAACAAAAGAAAAAGAATTTGTCGAGATCTTTCTTTCAGAAAACAAGAAAAAAAGAACTTTTTTTTTTCAAAATTCAAAATCCTAAATATTTTTCCTTGTTAGGAGCTTTTGTGATATGATTTTCATATAAAAAGCAAAAAAATATTGAATAAATTAGAAAAAATAGTTAGTTTATTTACTCCATTCCTGATGTTCCTAAACTACGTAACGATCTGATTCATGCGGCGTCATGTTATGTAGGCAATCCCCATCGGATTCGATCATAACCATAAACCATGTGAGTGAAAAATAAACCGAAAAAGAATAAAAAAAAAGGAGAGAGAAAGAAAAAGGAAAAAGGAAAAAGAAAAGTGGAAAAATAAAAAGAGCAAAAAATAGCAAAAGAGAAAGAAAAAGAATCAGGATTTGGAATTTGAGAAAAGAGATAGCAAAGCCAGGATGAAACACACAGCCGTAGCAAAAACATAAAATATTTAACTGTTCAGGTGCATTGCATCCCCAATATGCGATTCCAGATCTGTCAAATGTCTCAAACTGACAAGGTTGTTGTGTGTGCAAGCCTAGACAGGTCCTGTTTGGTGGTTGGTTTTGTTGGTAATCTGGCTTCCTATCCTTACTTCACAAGATCCAAAGGCAGTGTTCCTGTGGCCTCCGAAAGTCATCTACCAATTATTGATCCTTCTGAGGATAGCCCGGTATCGGTTATCCCACAGTCAGAATCAGCAGCTGCTGAAGAAAACAGAAAGTTGCGTTCCGTATGTTAGAGATGTGGGACTCTTGGTCTGACGGCAAAGAACCGCCCAGTACAATCCTTGGATTTCCTGAACTGCTTCCCAGGACGAGTGGAACCTCCAACGTCCCCATCCCCGTAACCAACCCATTTATCCCGTTTGGGTACCCCACTATATCAGCCAATTTCATTGGGTATGCCTTTTGAAGTTCGCCCCCAGGCACCGTTTTCGGGGGTACCTTCTACATTATTCACCGCACTACCAGTCTCTACCACGGCACAACCAACAGTGCCTAGACCATGCTTCGAGCCTCCGGCTTTCACTTTTTAAGTCCTGCAATTTAGCTAGACACAACTCATGTCACCCCAAACTCTTACCCTCAGCACTCGCAATATGAGTCTCCAATGGAACAGGAAAGAACAACGAGAAACCCCGAGCAAGAAGAAATGGCTCGAAAATGAAAAGCCTCGAACAAAGTCTTAAGAACATGCAAGGCTTGAGTGGACAAAATAGTGTCTCGTACTCCGATCTGTGCATGTTTCCTCATGTTCACCTGCCCATTGGCTTTAAAATGCCAAAATTCGAAAAGTATGACAAGCACGGAGACCCGATCGCTCATTAGAAAAGATATTGCAATCAATTGAGAGGGGCGGGTGGAAAAGAAGATCTTTTGATGGCCTATTTCGGGGAGAGCTTGACGGGAATTGCGTCAGAATGGTACATGGACCAGGACATCTCCCATTGGCATATATGCGACGACTTGGCCCGAGATTTCGTCAGGCAATTTCAATACAAGGTTGATATAGCTCCAAATAAGAATTCCCTAATCAATTTCAAGAAGAAAACTGCGGAAAGTTTCCGTGAATACGCTATCAAGTGGCTTGAGCAAGCAGCCAGAGTGAAACCACCAATGAATGAGACATAAATGGTCAATGTTTTCTTGCAGGCCCAAGAGACCAATTACTTCTAGAATATGATGTCTGCCATGGACAAACCGTTTGCGGAGGCCATAAAAATCGGAGAAATGGTAGAACACGGCCTGAAAACTGGCTGGACCATAAGTCAATCTGCTTTAAAAGCCACTTCTCAAGCCATCCAGAATGGCTCGGGAGGTTTAGCAATCAAAAGAAGAGGGAAGAAGAAGCCATGATGGCTTCAGGTTCGAGAGGCCCCTCTCGATCCCGTGATCATTCTTACCTGCCTCCCAGAATCCCATAACACTACTACCCCCACCAAGATACAACATCTGCCGGGGCACCGCCTCCCTATGTGGTGAAGAATGCCTAACCCTATACACGGCCACACCAACACTATAACCAAAACTGAGCTCCACCTCTCAGAAATAACCATCCTCACCAAGCTCCATATAACCCCGTCTACCACAAAACAATTACCAACATAATACATGCCCCTGTGAGCCTCCCAAGAGAAATAACTTCACCCCTATTGGTGTGTCCTACTCTAGCCTGTTTCCAAAATTAATCCAGATGGGTCTATTTCAACCTGTGCCTCCAAACCGGCAAAATTCAGAATCTTCATCATATCAGCCAGGTACCGGGTGTGCCTATCATTCAGGGGCAGAGGTTCATGATACGGAGGATTGTTGGACTCTCAAGAGGGAAGTTGAGAATTTGATAGAACAAAAACGAGCGGTGCTGAGGGACGAGGAAGTCCCCAATGTGACTAACAATCCATTACCGGCTCACAACAACGGGCCGGTCATTGGAATGATTTGTGATGATAAAGAGTTTGATCCAACCTTGAAAGCTATCATACCATTGCCGATTCAGAGGCAAGACCTAAAGCGGCTGTGAAACAAGCCAGAAATGAGAAGAAAACCACTCCAATTCCTCAAGTTGCAGAAAAAGCTGTGGAAACAAAAACTGGGGCAGTACCTGCTAAGGACGCAATTCTCTATATTCCTAGGGCCCCAAGGAAAGAGCAGCTCATGTTAAACACTCCCAAAAGATTTGAGCAAAGGAACGCCACACTGAATGTGCCAAAGTTGTATATGAGAAAAAGAATTTACGTGGCGCGGGGGCCGGTAACGCCACCAAGGTTGACTGAGCCTGTGGTTATCAGCTGCGCACCATAGAGCCCAATGAGAGACCCCACAGCAGTCCTCTGGAATTATAGCAAAACAATAGTTACTTACAAGGGGAAAGAGATCACGGGGAGGTGAACGAAATGAATCAATCTGGAAGGTACCACAATCTAGAAGAGTTAAAGAAATCAAAATTGAACAAGGAGAAACGATTTGCACCCAAGAATCCTGTGAGTGCTGAAGAAGCAGAAGAGTTTTTCCGAAAAATGAGAACTTCGGAATATGCCATAGTTGATCAACTCTCGAAGACTCCTTCCCAGGTTTCGCTTTTATCCCTGCTATTGAGCTCAAATGAACATCAAAAGGTATTCTTGAAAACATTAAATGAGGCATATGTCCCGGTTGAAACTTCAGTGGAAAAATTGGAAAGAATGGCTGAACGTTTCTTCGAAGTCAACATGATTTCTTTTAGTCGCGATGATTTGCCCCCAGAGGGTGCCGCCCATAACAAAGCCCTTCACTTGACTGTCAAATCTGAAGGTTATTATGAAGAGAGTCATGCTAGATGGTGGGTCCGGGGTCGACATTTTCCCTCTCTCGACGTTCCAGAGGATGGAAATTGGAACAGAAAGAATTCGACCAAACAATGTTTGTCTGCGTGCTTTTGATGGTGTCAAGCGAGATGCGATAGGGGAAATCGATTTGATTTTGACCACTGGACCATTGGCCCTATGGATTTTGAACTGACTTTCCAGGTTCTGGACATGGATACATCACATAATTTTCTCCTAGGAAGACCATGGATTCACGCTGCAGGAGCTGTGCCCTCCACTCTCCATCAAATGGTCAAATTTGAGTATGAAAACCAAGAAATTGTTGTACATGGGGAGGATGAGCAGTCCTTTTACAGGGACCCTTTAATCCCGTATCTCGAAACTAGAGAAGGAAGTGAGCACATTTTCTATCAAGCCTTCGAAATTGTGGTCGCGACCAATGCGAAGAAGGGGCCCCGTTCCCTCAACCTTGCTTATCTAATGCCTCGGTCATGGTCGCCAGTGAAATGATTAAACATGGGTAGAAGCGTGGAAAGGGGCTCGGGGTATCTCTTCAAGGCATCACAGAGCCCATCACTTTGACCGCCAATGAGAAGTTCTTCGGCGTAGGTTTCCAAGCTATAAATGCCGATATAAGATGGGCTGATGAGCGCAAGAAAAATGGATGGGTCCTGCACCGGCCCGTTCTGCATCTCGCCAAGTCATTTGTTAAACCCAAGTATGTAGAAGAAGAAGAAGAAGAAGAAGAAGAAGAAGAAGAAGAAGAAGAAGAAAAAGAAAAAGAAGAAGAAGAAGAAGAAGAAAAAGAGGCCTTCACGGCCGAAGAGATTGAGGATATTTGTGAAGCCATGAAACAAATGTTGTATGAATATCACATGGTCCAGCCGGGGGAAGGCACTAGCACTGCTGAGGTGCTGTACATGGGGCCAGATGCCAAGCTTCAAAATTGGAAGGCTACCCCATTCCATGTCAGGCTCGAATCCCGGTAGTTCAGTCTTGCCATCTTTTCCACATTACGAGTTATTTCAGGGTGTAACTCGAATGTTTTTATTTTATTGTCTTTTGTTTTCGATATAAACCCTCTTATCTTCAATTCAATAAATAAAATAAATATTTCATCGTTAATGAAGTCTCCTTTTTCTTAATTCTGATTTTGCTATTTTTCTTATCTTTTTCTTTTTAGTTCTAATAATGCGGACTTAAATAACATGACATGCTTGCGGAATTCGTGCCCAGATCCTAAAACGCCGTCTAATTGTGAAATAATTAATCAAGAAACGGAATATGATGAAGATGAGGATTTTAGGGAAATAAATCAAGAACTGGAACAATTAGAGAATAAGCCTAAGCCAAACTTAAATGAAACCGAGTCAATTAATTTGGGCAGTCCAGAAGAGGTTCGGGAAACCATGATAAGCATTCACGCCGATGAAAGAACTAGAGATGCATTGATCCAACTTTTGTTTGAGTTCAAAGACGTGTTTGCATGGTCCTATGATGATATGCCAGGACTGAGTGTTGATTTGGTAGTGCATAAATTGCCAACTTATCCCGGTTATCCACCTGTCCAACAAAAGCAGAGAAAGTTTAAGATGGACATCAGTGATAAGATCAAAGAAGAAGTCACCAAATAATTAAAAGCTGGCGTGATCCGAGTGGTCCGATACATCACATGGTTGGCTAACGTGGTCCCAGTACCGAAGAAAGATGGGAAAATCCGAGTATGTGTTGATTATCGGGATTTGAACAAAGAAAGCCCCAAGGACAACTTCCCATTGCCAAACATCCATATTCTTGTTGATAACTGTGCCAATCATGAGATACAGTCTTTCGTGGATTGTTATGCTGGGTATCACCAGGTTCTAATAGATGAAAAAGACGCAGAAAACACGGCTTTCACCACACCTTGGGGCACTTACTGTTATATGGTCATGCCATTCGGTTTGAAAAACGCCGGGGCAACCTACATGAGAGCCATGACTGCCATCTTCATGACATGATGCACCAGGAAATTGAGGTGTATGTGGATGATGTGGTCATTAAATCCAGAATGCAGGAAGACCATGTGTGGGATGTGAGAAAGTTCTTTGAGCGTTTGCGCAGGTATGACTTGAAATTGAACCCAGCTAAACGTGCATTTGGAGTTCCATCTGGAAAAATTCTGGGGTTTATAGTCAGCCGGAGGGGTATCGAGTTAGATCCAACAAAGATAAAGTCTATTAGGGATTTTCCACCTCCGAGAACCAAGAAAGAGGTCATGAGTCTGCTAGGAAGATTGAATTACATCAGCAGGTTCATTGCTCAGCCGACTACCACGTGTGAGCCCATATTTAAGTTGCTAAAGAAAGATGCGGCAATCAGATGGATGGATGAGTGTCAAGAAGCTTTTGACAAAATCAAAGAATATCTGTCGAATCCGCCAATGTTGGTCCCTCCCGAGCCTGGAGACCTTTATTCTTGTACCTGACAGTCTTGGAAAATTCTTTCGGCTGTGTTCTGGGGCAACATGATGTGACCGGAAGAGAGAGAAAGCCATATACTATCTGAGCAAGAAGTTCACCAGTTATGAAGCTAAGTAAACTTTGTTGGAAAGAATGCATTGCGCCCTAACTTGGGTCGCCCAGAAGCTCAGACATTATCTGTTGGCCTACACCACATATCTCATAACCAGAATGGATCCTCTGATGTACATATTCCAAAAACCAATGCCCACGGGAAGGTTAGCAAAATGGCAAATCCTGCTCACTGTTTGACATAGTCTATGTCACCCGCACGGTGATGAAAGCCCAAGCCTTGGCATATCATCTAGCTGAGAACCCGGTTGACGATGAATACCAACCCCTAAGTACTTACTTTCCGGACGAGGAAGTAAATTCAGTTGAAGTAATTCCAGAAGACACCAATGCTTGGAAAACGTTCTTTGATGGAGCTGTAAATGCAAAAGGTGTTGGGATTGGAGCAATTCTGATTTCGCCCACAGGTCAACACTATCCAGCCACAGCCCAGCTTCGGTTCTTCTGTACAAACAACATCACCGAATATGAAGCCTGCATTATGGGCATGAATATGGCAGTTGATCTGGATGTGGAAGAACTGTTAATCATGGGAGATTCTGATTTGATCATTCGGTAAGCCCAAGGTGAATGGGAAACTCGAGACATGAAACTCATCCCATACAGGCAACATGTGGAAGATCTTAGCAAACGGTTCAAGTCCGTCGAATTCAGGTATATTCCTCGATTCCACAATGAGCTAGTTGATGCACTAGCTACTTTGGCCTCAATGTTGCCTTATCCGGGCAATGTTCATATTAACCCGCTGGAAATCCAAATTCGAGAAAGGCATGGCTATTTTAATGCAGTTGAAATAGAACCAGATGTTCAGCCATGGTATCATGATATCAAAAGGTTTTTGAAAACAAAGGAATATCCCGAGCAGGCTAGTTGAGACCAAAAGAGAAACATTAGAAGGCTTGCCAGCAGTTTCTTCATGAGCAGAGAATTCTTGTACAAAAGAACTCCAGATCTGAGTCTTTTGAGGTGTGTAGATGACCAAGAAGCTGAAAAGATCATGAACGAAGTGCACTCGAGAGTACGTGGCCCTTACATGAACGGATATGTCCTTGCAAAGAAAATCCTTCGGGCAAGTTATTACTGGATGACCATGGAAAAGGATTGCTTCAGTTTTGTTCGAATGTGCCATCAGTGTCAAATACACGGTGACCTGATTCATGCACCGCCTTGAGAGTTGCATCCTACGTCAGCACCTTGGCCATTCGTTGCCTGGGGTATGGATGTCATTGGGCCAATCGAGCGGAAAGCTTCAAATGGGCACAGATTCATCTTGGTTGCCATTGATTATTTCACAAAGTGGGTTGAAGCAGTCACTTTCAAAGCCGTCACCAAGAAAGCAGTGGTGGACTTCGTGCATTCCAACATTATTTGTCATTTTGGTATTCCTAAAATTATCATTACAAACAATGCTGCAAATATGAATAGCCACTTGATGAGGGAGATATGCGAACAATTTAAGATCACGTATCGTAACTCTACCCCTTATTGGCCCAAAACAAGAATATCAAGAAGATCCTCAGGAAAATGATTCAAAGTTCTAGACAAAAAGTTTCCTTTTGCACTACTAGGATATCGCACAACCGTGCACACATTAGTTGGGGCCACACCCTATTTATTGGTTTATGGTACTGAAGCCGTAATACCTGCAGAAGTTGAAATTCCCTCTCTTCGAATCACTGATGAAGCCGAGATCGAGGATGATGAATGGGTTAAGACCCGGTTGGAACAATTAATCATGATTGATGAAAAACGGATGGCCGCAGTTTGCCACGGGCAGTTATACCAACAAAGAATGGCTCGTGCCTACAACAAGAAAATGCGGCCCAGGAAATTTGAAATGGGGCAACTCGTTCTGAGACGTATTGTCCCACATCATGAAGAAGCAAAAGGAAAATTTGCTCCAAATTGGAAAGGTCCTTATATTGTAAGAAGAGTGTTGCCGAGGGGAGCGCTGTATTTGGGGGATATCGAAGGAAATGACCCTGAAGCAGTTGCCAATGCAGATGCGGTCAAAAGGTATTATGTTTGACCCATTACACAACTTTAATACTCTCCGACTGGGATGACGAAGGCTTTCATTCTTGCTACCCGAACACTACCAACCCTTGCAAACCCTTTGAGCCGGTTCCCTTTCTTTGATTACCCTCTTTAGAACCTGGAAGTTATAATTAAAAAAGAGAAAATTGAATGAGAAAAGAAAGAAAGAGAAAAAACAGAAAAAAGAAGAAAAAAACAAAAGAAAATCAAAAACAAAGTTCTTTGAACTACGTTCGACTTGATTCCGAAAGGATACGTAGGCAGCCTCTCTCTGAGGTTCAGTCACACCAAAACAAAAATTCAAATTCCCCCAAAAGGAAAACTGGGGCAGATGTTATAACGGTTTGGCGATGGTTTTTCTTGAAAGATTCCAAAGTTGTAACTCGATCCAAATCCTTTTTACCCAAATCATTTTCAAGTCCTTCTGATCAATCAGTGAGAATGTTTTAAATGGGAGGATAAAGTTACTTGGATCTGTTGCCACCAAATGAGAGAAATAAAATGAGAGAGTCTTATCGGTGAAAACCCTCACGGGCACCATATGGTGATGGTAAGCAGAGAAATTAAAAATGAGAGAGTCTTGTTAGTGAAAACTCGCAAATAGCACTATAAGGCGACGTTGAGAAGAGAAATGAGAGAGGCCAACTGGTGAAAACCCTGTTGATACCCCATTTTTCCCTATGTATTTTTATACTCAAAATACTTTCAAATTGACATGTGTATGCATATAAAAGCATGCCCAAGAATTTTGGTATTTTTCCCTTATTTTTAAAGATTTTAAAATCGATTTATTGCCCATTTTGGCTATACAAAATCAGTAATTATCCCCAAAAATTATCCTTTTTGTCATTAACTTACATATTTACACCAAAATATAATTAATATAATTTTTGCATATTTTTACGAATTTATTTGGTATTTTTAAAGCTAAAATTGCATGTAATTGCAACTTTAGCCTATTTTACGATTAACAGCATTTTTGCAATTATGAAATTATTTACAGTATTTTTGGATTAATATTTATATATTATTAACCAGTTCAGTGCTTTTAATTTGATCTTAAAATCATTATTGCTATTTATAAAAAAATAAAAAGGGTAAAACTGGCTATTTAAAAGCTAGCCTCATTTCATTTCAATTACAGCCATTTGGTATTCCAATTATAGCCTAAATTAACCCCCTAATTGACCCAATTTTCAGCCCAATTCCGGACCAGCCCAATCCCACTTAACCCCAACCATTAACCCGCCTATATTACCCGACCCAAACCCCTTTTAATCTAGGCCGTTGATCAACCTGATCAACGGCCACGATCATTCCTTACCTTTTTTAATCCCCCAACCCTAACCTAACTCCCTCATTTCGACCGGGCAGCCGCCTCTGAATACCCTCCCCCCTCTCAAACGCTCTCAAATGTTCCTGAAGCCTTAATCGCCTCCACCCTCTTCAACTTCTGACTCACCAGAATCCATGGCCTCTCAGGACATGGACGACCTATACTCACCTCCTATTACCCTCATGTGCTTGATACTTGAAGGTTCGAGGCCAGACCTCGAAGGCCTTCACCCAGACCTTCGCCGATTCAAGGTTTCCGGCTATCTCCGGCCCTGCTCCGGCATATCCTAGCCTCCTGAGTCTGATTCCGACCTTATCCGACTTAGATCAGACCTTTTCCAAGCCTTTCTCATCCTAGGGTTCCTCTAAAACCCTAACCCTACGAGATTTTCTCCGATTCTTTTTAGATCTGTTGTGTATCTATGCTATACTTGAACTTTTAAACGTTTTCCCTAAAATTTCCTTTGAAAATTACTTTCAAAACCCTTCTTTTCCGATTTAGGGTTTTCTGGAAAATGTTTAAGAGTTTTTTATGATTTTTCTTCTTTGTGTTTTCCTCTGTTGTGTCCTCGTATCATCTTTTGCATGCTTCCCTTACTGTGTTTTCTATACTATTGTCTTGTAGATTTTTCTACTGTATTTTATCATGTTCTTATATGTTTGTCATACTGTGTTTTCCTATATGCTTTTCTGCTATATCTTTTCCGGCGATTCTTGTGTTTTTCTACTATATTTTCTTTGCTAAGTTCTTATGGTTCTTTGTCTGCCTTCTACTGAGCCTTGTTTAGGGTTCTTCTAAGCATGTTTCTCCTGTTGTTCTTATCAGTATTTGCCATTGTGTGCTTTGAATCCTTCTACTGTGATTGCATGTTGCTTTGCTATACATGTCTTGATCCAATTGCTTGCTCTCTTTTTGTGATTTGCTTGAACTAGGATTCTTATTTCAAAACCCCAACTCTTTTAGGATAATTTCGGAGTTTCATATGATTCTGACTTTTGATAAACTCTTCTAAACTCTGCTACTGGATTTTTATGCTGATTTATACGACAGTCTTCTTTCATACTCACATGCTCCTTATATATGATGAATTTCCCTCTAATTGGTCTTTAAATTTGCAATTAGCGTAAACCTCCTTCTGAATATAGCTTGATTGATTTTCCTTCCATCTTTTGCTGATTCCCTAGATGATTTGACTTAGGTAAAACCCTTCTTTATTTTTGCGACTTGGTTCACTCATACCAAATTTCAGACCTTTGTGATTTACTGGCTGTCAAATGATTCTCTTGCCTTATTTGCATAAACCGTGTACTGTCAAGACCCTGTCCTTAAATAACTTCCATGTACTTGCCCCTGATTTGCTACTTTGCACACAGGTTTGTTTAATTTCTTTCCTTAATTAGTTTGTACCGTTTGAATCTGAATCCCTTAATTAAGGGGAGTCTTATGTAATTGATTGACAATCAGGCTTCTATTATTTTCTTACCTTATTTTCTCATGACTTTCATACTATAAATACACGACCCTCTTTCACAAGACACACACAAGAACACGATTAAAAACATACTTCATACTATACAATTTTACAATTCTCTTCTGAACATATACTTAGAGTATTCTTGCTTCTTGTCTGCACTTTGGCTTTTACAAGACTACTGCTCTCTCTTTACTTGTCTTTGTGAAACTGGTATGTCCTAAATTAATTTTTCAGCATCATCCCAATGTGTTTTATTTACAGTCCTTGTATCCATGTCTATTTTCTTTTCTCTGCAAAGTTTAGCACTTAACTTAATATGCCTATATGCTACTGCCTGATTCTCTTTCTTGTGAACACTTGTTCCCTATCCCATTACCCCCTGTGTGTTTGTGAGTGGGGACTTAGGGCATGGTAACAAGAATTGTTGTCCATGAACTGAGTTTTGACCCCCTAGCCTCTAGTTAGGCTGGAGAGTGTGCCAGTATGTCTCATTGTTGGGTATGCCCTTTGCCTGCTCTTTCTTTGTACCCTGTTTCTACTATGAACCCCCATACTCCATTCCCTATGTATGCTGAGTTAAAGTTCATGACCTGGCAGCACCCAAATTGCTGTCCAGGGCTGAACCCGGCCTTCAATAGGTCCTAACTCCCCAATTTAAAGCTGACAGGCTGGTCAGGGGTGTGCCAGCATCCCAATTGCTGGGCATGACCACCAGCCTGCCATGGCCTTCCCTAATCTCCCCCTATTGCACTTACATTTACTCCTAGACTCTAAGTTCTGCCCCCCTCCTATGAGCCTTGCTTTGGGACCTTAAGCTCCCTCTGAACTTGGACATTTGAGGGCTGGCCCTTCTACACTGCACTATGATTCTATAATGGTATTTGGGGTGTAAGCATTGCCTGGAGTTCGTGAAGCTCCTTGGAACTTTGACACATCCCAGATAAGAGAAAGGCTTTGGAAATCTGCTCTTTGGAAGTTGGTTTATTTCATGTATCAAACTAGGAGTCTGAATTAAGCTCTCCTTGGTTGGAATTTTAATTTTTGATGTAATTTACTTTTTCTGGATTCATTCAAGTTGTAATAACTTTGTAATAACTATAGGGCGTATAGTAAAATGGGGAGGGTCTCTCATGTTATGCATGTGGGGTAGATATCATGCTTTAGGTTTTATTCCTGCAATCACATCATCTTCGTTTGTGTATCTGCATATAGATATCCTGCTTATAGGTCATTTCATTATACACTTAGAAATCATGTCTATAAGTTTATTCACATCTACATTTAGAAATCATGTCTATAAGTTTATTCACATCTGCATTTAGAAATCATGTCTGTAAGTTTATTCACATCTGCATTTAGAAATCATGTCCATAAGTTTATTCACGCCTGCATATAGAGACCATGACTATAGGGTTTTCTGCACTTCTGCACATCATTTATCATTAGGCAAACGGTTTGTAGGCCCAAATAACAAAATGCACTCTAGATACCATGTCTATAGGAATCATGCACTCTTACAAATGTTTTAAAATCAATCACGCTTAGAGAGCATGCCTATAGGAATAACTAACTGAATCTGAATCGTCCATCTCACTTGTAAGTCTAGAATCAGTGGTAAAGTCGTTTTAAAATCTGCAGAATTTTTGTTTGTTTCTAAAATCAATAATACTCCTTAAAAATCAGTACGCCTTCTGCATTGTTAGATATCATGATTACAAACCTCACCTAGGCAAGCCACTAGGTATTAACTAACTACACCAGTCTTTAATATTTACAGCCAGCAGGAAAGTCTAATTTGGACTTCTTATCTGAAAATATATGATATATCAGCCACCCTTCCTTCGTTAAGTTTAATTAAAGACCTAACCAGTATTTGAAGTCATGCTATGTATTTTCATTTAAGTGAGGAGGCCTGTCTGAGCCCTAATTGCTGTTTGTCTCCCCCTATTTGACTATATGTTTTGATTGTCGCCTAGATTTTTATCCTTTCTTGAACTTCTGAAAAGCCCCAATTCCCTTCCCTTCAGGACTAGTAGTTCCAATGCCTCCGGAACTGACAGGATCGGGACGAGTAATAGCATGCAATAAGTAACGATACTATTCCGCGCTTTAATACCTTAACGGGGTGGGAAAGGGTAGACATGGAGATGATGATCACGCGATAACACCACGCGTACGATTGGTTACCAGGTGTTGCGTGGATGATCCATGTATTTTTACAAACCTAGGACCCCCTTTTCCTTTATTTAATTATTTTTAGATTGTCAATTTTCAGAATTCTGCATTTCGTTTTAGTCATTAAAATTCCCCCTTTAATTTTCGCACTGTCCTTTCCTCTAAAATTTTTTGCTCATTCCCTTCCTTGTTTGATAATTGTTATTCATTACTTGATCCTATTTTTCTGCATTTAGACATTCTTGCCAATAACTAGGAAGTCACCTATTCAAATTTCAGCATGTTTAGTAACCGTTATACATACCTACTTGCAGTCTTTATGTGAAATTGTCTTGTATGCTTATTTGCTTTAAAGTCACAATTGTAGCATGGCCGGGAACCACACTAGTGGATCTTGAGGGGTGCCTAACACCTTCCCCTCGAGATAATTTCTAGCCCTTACCCAAACTCTGGTTATTCAACTCAAACCCTTCTTAGTGTCCTAATGCACTTAATCATTAGGTGGCGACTCTTCAAAATCCAAAACCCAATTCCCAAAAGGGAAGAGAGTTGTCGTCCCAAATGTCGTAAACCCGTGTTTGCCTTTTAAAGAAAAAGGGGGATTCGACAAACCCGCAAAAGGTGCCACTGATCAAAGAGAGGATCCTCACAACCATCGGCATCGATAGAGTTCTGGCAAGGTTTCTCAGTTTCAAGGCAAAGTTGTGATGAATTTCTGAGAGTCGGACGGTTTAAACAGATCAGGCATCCAGTCCAAAAGGCATGTCCTGTTCATTGAAGTCCGCATGCACTCCAGATAAGTCCTTCTTTTTTCCCCTGAAAGGGATACCTCTCGTCTAAATTCATTTGTCTATTCCATTGTTTGCTTTTCTTTGAATCCCTTTCGGTCTAACTCTGTTCCGAAAACTAAGACAAAGAAGGTATGGCAAGACTAATTTATAGGGTTCTCACTTGATACAAGCCAATATGCAAAAAAAGCACCCAACCTCGGCAGGGGCATCAAGTCGACTCCGACTGGCCATGGTGGCCGATGCTTCAAAATCAAAAACTGTTGAAAGAGGAAATTCAAAGTCAAATGCCCACAAAGGCAAAATAAAAGTTGAAAAGGTTAAGTCCCACGTGACTAACCATCATGGCAAAGTCTGGAAAAGCCAGAGGTTCTCCGAGGTTAGAAATGCAATCGTTATTCAGGAAACAACCAGTTGCAGCTGAAAGGGCCGAGACCAAGTGACTGAAACAATCAAGGTCACAAAACCAACCAACGTTTCAAACTGACAAATTGTTCTTTGTTTGAAAAAATAGGAAACAGGTGTAATCCAAAGCAACCTTGCAAGAAGTAGGTGCAACCAAAAGAAACCGCGCAGAGACTAAAATAGCTCTGCCGTAACAACAACTCCAAAAGGGAAGTTTTTCTCCAAATTCTTTCCCGCATTTACTCATTCTCTTAAATAAACAAAAAAGAAAAGAAAATTCAAAATTTGGTAGTATAGGGTCCCCAATCCCTAGCCGCATTTTCCAACATAGGGTCTCCACTCCCTAGTTGATGTTTATTCTAGACATAGGCTCTCCATTCCCTAGTTGATGATTTTTAGACATAGGGTCTCCACTCGCTAGTCATTTTTTCCAACATAGGGTCTCCACTCCCTAGTTGATGATTTTAGACATAGGGTCTCCACTCCCTAGTCGTTTTTCCGACATAGGGTCTCCATTCCCTAGTTGATGATGTTTAGACATAGGGTCTCCATTCTATAGTCGCTTTTCCAACATAGCGTCTCCACTCCCTAGTTGATGTTTATTCTAGACATAGGGTCTACACTCCCTAGTTGATGATTTTTAGACATAGGGTCTCCACTCCCTAGTTGCTTTTCCAACATAGGGTCCCCATTCCCTAGTTGATGAATTTTAGACATAGGGTCTCCACTCCCTAGTCACTTTTCCAACATAGGGTCTCCACTCCCTAGTTGATGCTTTTATTTTTAGACATAGGGTCTCCATTCCCTAGTCGCTTTTCCAACATAGGGTCTCCACTACCTAGTTGATGATTTTTAGACATAGGGTCTCCACTCCCTACTCGTTTTTCCAACATAGGGTCTCCACTCCCTAGTTAATGATTTTTAGACATAGAGTCTCAACTCCCTAGTCATTTTTTCCAACATAGGGTCTCCACTCCCTAGTTGATGAATTTTAGACATAGGGTCTCCACTCCCTAGTCATTTTTTTTTCCGACATAGGGTTTCCACTCCCTAGTTGATGATTTTTAGACATAGGGTCTCCACTCCCTAGTCGCTTTTCGAAGATAGCGTTTCCACTCTCTGGTTGATGATTTTAGACATAGGGTCTCCACTCCCTAGTCGTTTTTCCAACATAGGGTCTCCACTCCCTAGTTGATAATTTTTAGACATAGGGTCTCCACTCCCTAGTCACTTTTCCAACATAGGGTCTCCATTCTCTAGCTGATGATTTTAGACATAGGGTCTCCACTCCCTAGTCGCTTTTTCAACATAGGGTCTCCAATCCCTAGTCGCTTTTCCAACATAGGATCTACACTCCCTAGTTGATGCTTTTATTTTTAGACATAGAGTCTCCATTCCCTAGTCATTTTTCCAACATAGGGTCTCCACTCCCTAGTTGATTTTGTTTTAGGCATAGGGTCTCCACTCCCTAGTCATTTTTTCCAACATGGGGACTCCACTCCCTAAGGGATTTTGTTTTAGACATAGGGTCTCCACTCCCTAGTCGCTTTTCCAACATAGGGTCTCCACTCCCTAGTCTCTTTTTCCCAGGGTACACCAATCCCAACATTTTATTGCTTTCAACAATGAAGTAGTATAGAGTTTTGTTACTAATAACTCACGAAATTTTCCTAGTGAAAACTGGGGCAGAAAAATTCCGTTCGTTTGTTTGTTTTGGTGCCTGAGCAAGTTATACCTTGAGGCACATGGTTAGAGACTACCAAAAGAAGAAGTCTAAATCCAGAATAAAAAAAAGAAGAAAAAGAAAAAAGAAGTGAACTCAAAGTGCAGAAGCGGAGAAAAGATGTTGACTTGCTCAAGACATGATTGAAGTCACAAGCTTTGCATGTCCCACCTTGATCCCAAAGCTGAAAAAGAATGAACCAGCACCTGCAACTAACAAGCATCAAGATTCAGATCAGAGTCCGCATGAAGAACCAGCCATGACTCAAGATCAAGCTTCAGAAGACTCATAGATAGGAATTTCGTAACTCGTAGCTGATAAGCTTAGTTAGTTTAGTTTTTCATTTTGACTTTGGTTAATAAGGAGCTCAACAAGCAGTAACGGCAACAATAGTAGTGAAGTCACAACTTTTTCGGTAGTCCCAGCTACCAAAATTTCCAGAACTACACTGACCTGATTCCTTTATAGCCAAGGATATGTAGGAAACCTCCGAAGCAAGGTTCAGTCGAACTATTTCAAACACTTCCCATGGAGTATCCACACGGGCAAAAATCGCTCGTAATTGCTGATTTTATCTTTGCCTGAAAATCCTTCGTGTTTCGGAACAAAGAGGGGCAGCTGTGAGCACGTGATTTTTGCCCGATGAAAAATACTGCTACAAATTAAAAAAAAAAAGAAAGATTTGTTTTAATTATAATTTTTATAGAATTTTTAGAAATTTTTTGTTAATTGTTGTTTGCATTTAGTTGTATATTTAATATTTTAAAATTACAAGAAAATACCAAAAAATATCAAAAAATTTCATGCATTGCATTTTATGTTTTTATTTGTATTTTTAGGATTAAGTTGTTAATTAATTTTATTATTAAACAAAAATCACAAAATAACATAGGCTCTTATATTTTTAGCTCTTAGTTTCAAATTATTAATTTTTCCTTCATTCGTATTAGGTTAATTAATTATCTAAATATTACAAATAATGAGTAGGTTAATTTTTCAAATTAGGATTAAGATAGAATATAATTAGGATTTTTATTTTAAATTTATAGAATTTTAAAATGAAAGAAACACAAAGAAAAAGAGCAAGAAGAGAAAGGGGCCAATTTCGTTGCAAAACCGGACTGGGTCGTTCTATTGAGCCCAGTTCCCCTTTTAGCCAGCCCAGACCCCTTTTTTAAAATTCGGTCCCCCGCTAAATGACAAAAACGACGCCGTTTTGGTCACAATTAATCTCAGTCTTTCAATATTTTTAATCCAATGGTTGAGAACTGATCTCTCAAATCATATTTAACTGTCCTAAACACCCCCATCCCCCCAAAGCCTAGAGACCCCCAAACAGTTCATCTCCCTCACCTCTCTCTCATCTTCACCGTCTGCCACCCGCCGAAAATTGCCTACAGCGACGGCGACACCCCAAGCCACCCCAAATTGACAACACACACTCCCCACACCCTCCTAAACCTTAATCCCATACCAATTTCCCCCAAATCCCCACAAAACTCGGCCAATTTCTGATATAAAATAGCCAGAAAAACCTAATTCTCGTGGTTTGATTCCTTCGAGGTTTCCAAGGACGATTAGACCCGGAACTTGTGTTAATCGGTTGTTCTCAACAAGAAAATTCGATTAATACTAGTTTCGGCTCATATCGAAGATCGTCGAAGTCCGTTCAAGTCAGTCGTCTTTGTTTCCTACTCTAGGTATTTAAGAGGTATCTCTGTTCTACTTTTTGTTTGTTTTGCTTCTTGTATTCTCTTTCTTCCTCTTGTTTTCAGAACGTGCTTGACCAATTTGTTTAGTTTAGGTCATTTATTAATTTTGGTTCAATCAGTGTTTAGGCTAGAATTCAGTGATTAGTTAACTTTAGTTGCCCTTAAAACGTGCTAGAACTATTTAATTTATTAGTGGATTAGGACATTCCTTTGCATGTCTAGCTTAATTAATTCAAGGCATAATCAGTTCAATTACATGTTGTTTAGTTTAATTGCATTAGTTGTTAGTTTAATCAATTTTGAGTTAATTAGGTGTTAAAACAAGTTGTTATGTTAAATGGTTTGGTTTTTGCCTTATTGTTTCTGTCTTGATCGTACGATCTGTGCTATAGACCATTTATCATTAACCAAAGTTTAAGGGGATATTTGGGAATGGAAATAGATAGTTGAGTCTATTCTTTAAGCTTGTTTGCTCTTTAGGTTGGCTCTTGTGATAATAGAAACCTTAAGGGGGCTAAAAGAAATAAGAAAATGAAGGATTTTTTCTGTTTAGCTATTAAGAAGGTTCTAAAACAGATTAGAAGGGACTAAAGTGCATTAAAAACCCAAGAATTAGATCAGATTTTGGGGTTAAAAGGATTAAAATCAGAAGTAAAAGGGTTGAAAATCATGTGGCTAAATATCTGAATGGACAACTGTCCAGTTCAGTTTTAAAAGATGCCTTTTCACCTTATTTTCAGGGACTGCACCCATCCAAATGATTCCCTCACCTTTATCTATATAAGGTCTAGCATTCCTTCACTCATGGACACGAATTGAATGCATTCTCAGAGATTCCATTCCTTTCATTTTTGAATAGAGAACTTTCTTGGATTCCAGCCTTAGAGTTTTAGAGAAAATATTAAAAAGAAGAAGAAGAAGAAGAAAGCTCCTTATCATTTTTCTGGGATCTGAAGTTGGATTTTTCGCTTCATTTGCTGTTGTTTCTTTATTCTTGTTGGTTTTCTACTGCTGCTTGGTTTCCTGCTGCACCTCTCAACTTCAGAGACTTATTTTCTATTTTTCGTATTTGGTTCTACTGGAATAGGTCAGTTTCAAGCCTTATGTATTACATTTGCATTGAATGACCAAATATGTTTATGTTCATGTTTGATTCTTGTGTGTTTTGATTTGCTGCTACCCTAGCATCTAGCTTCATGAGTTGTTTAATTCAAACGTGATTGAAATAGTGAAAATTAATTTGAAATGTTGCATTCGTCTGAGTCAATCCAATGTTTTTGGTTATTCAAGCACTTTTCATTAGCTGCTGAATTTATTAGGCTTGAATGAGATCAAGGTTCTTTGTTTCAATCTTGTATACTTGATAATAGTTCAAACAGAAGCTTCATTATAATGTTCTGTAAATAATTGTGTGTTGATTTTAGGTTACCAAGAGCTTTATCATTGTAGTTTGCGGATCTAACCACTAGTTGGTCAGATTAGTAAATTCCAAGGCCCAGGAATGGATTCAAAGTCATCGGCTGAAGGAGGTTTAGGTTGAAGATTTAGTTATATTTTGTTTGAGTTAGCTTTTTAGTATAACTGATTCTGATTCTGTATGCTTTTAGTGTAAATGATTTTGGTTCTGTAAGTATTAAGAACATTTGTGTCTATTACCCCTATGAGAATTGCGATTGGGATGGCCAATAAGTGTGAAAAAGATCTTATCATGACACTTGTGTCAATTCAGTGGTGATTAAATGTTTGTATAGCTATCGTATTTGTATTGTTGTTTCAACACTTTAAGGATTGATCTTGTTTTAGTGATAGCTTGCAAAAAACTGGTATGAAAATCTATTTTGAACATATTTTTGGATTGAATCAACACATAATGGGCCATACCTGCGAAATCAACCCATTAAGGGTATTGACAAGCATATTTGGATTTTGGAGGTCATTGGGCCTCTAAATTGGCCCATACGATTTTTCATGCAAGTCCTCATGCTCCATTCAGGCTTTGGTAATTTCAACCGCAAGTTTTTCCAATAATTTGTTGATCCATTATCATAATTTATCTTTTGCACATATATAATTTCCAATGATCTAGTCTGGAATCTTTTGGTTTCCTGTATGCCCATTTCCAGATTGTTGTCCCTCAATAACATCCCATAACTCATGGGTAGCCATAGGAAAATTCCAAACTTAGCAAGACTCAATTAGCTTATATATGTTCATAAAAATGCTTTTAGGCACGCTATAACTATCCCAAGTGGCAACTCTGAATCTAATAAATAATTCCATTTCGATTAATATCGCTTTAATTGGAAAAACTCCCTATCCCATCAGGAAAAAGGAGGTGTGACAACCGTCAATTTGTTGAGGGATTTTCATCTATTGCAGCACCCATGACCAGGCTGACCTAGAAGGTTGCTTAGTTCAGGTGGACAGAGGAGAGTGAGGAGAGCTTTCAAAAGCTAAAGACATCTTTGACTGTAGCCCAGTGCTGATATTGCCTACAGGTTCGGTGTCCTATACTGTTTATTGTGATGCGTCGGGAGTTGGCCTCGCTGCGGTGTTGATACAGGACCGTAGGGTGATTGCCGACGCGTCCAGACAGCTGAAGGTACATGAAAAGGACTATCCTGTCCACGACCTTGAGTTAGCATCTATTGTTCATGCCTTGTAGATTTGGAGGCACTATTTGTAGGGTGTCCCTTGTGAGATCTACACTGATCACCGGAGTTTGCAACATCTGTTCCAGCAAAAGGATCTTAACTTGCATCAGCGGAGGTGGTTAGAGCTGCTTAAAGGTTATGATATCACTATTCTGTACCATCCCGGAAAGGCCAATATGGTGGCCGATGCCTTGAATCGCAGAGCGGAGAGTTTGGAGAGCTTAGCATATTTACCAGCAGCAGAGAGGCCATTGGCATTAGATGTTTAGGCGTTGGCTAACCAGTTTGTCAGATTGGATATTTCTGAGCCGAGTCAAGTTTTGGCTTGTGTGGTCTCCTAGTCTTCTCTTTATGATCGTATCAGGGAGAGTCAGTATGATGACCTCCATCTGCTTGTAATGAAGGACACGGTTCGGCACGGTGATGCTAAGGAGGTCACTATTGGAGATGATGGTGCATTGAGGATGCAGGGCAGGCTATGTATGCCCAATTTAGATGGATTGCGTGAGTTGATTCTTCAGGAGTCTCACAGTTCACGGTACTCTATTTTTCGCGTGCCACGAAGATGTATCAGGACTTGAGGCAACATTATTGGTGGTGTAGAATGAAGAAGAACATAGTGGAATATGTAGCTCCGTGTCTAAATTGTCAGCAGGTGAAGTATGAGCATGAACGACCGGGTGGATTGCTTCAGAAGTTAGAGATTCCGGAGTGGAAATGGGAGCGGATCACTATGGATTTCGTTGATGGACTCCCACGAACTCAGCGGAGTTTGATGCAGTTTGGGTGATTGTGGACAGGCTGACCAAGTCAGCTCATTTCATTCCTGTGATGACTGCTTATTCCTCCAAGCAGCTGGCTCGAGTTTATATCTGCGAGATTGTCAGACTTCATGGCGTGCCAGTGTTTATCATCTCTGACCGGGATACGCAGTTTACATCACGGCTTTGGAGGGCCGTACAGCATGAGTTAGGTACTCAGGTGGAGTTGAGCACAACATTCCACCCTCAGACGGACGGACAATTCGAGCGCACTATTCAGATACTTGAGGATATGCTCCGTGCGTGTGTGATGGAGTTTTGAGGTTTTTAGGATCAGTTCTTGCCCCTTGCGGAGTTTGCCTACAATAACAGTTATCAGTCCAGCATTCAGATGGCACAGTATGAGGCTCTGTATGGTAGACGATGTCGATCCCAGTGGGTTGGTTCGAGCCGGGCAAGGTTAGATTATTGGCACAGACTTGGTTCAGGATTCTTTGGAGAAGGTTAAGGTGGTTCAGGATAGATAAAGCATAGCCCAGTCAACACAGAATAGTTATGCAGATCGGAAGGTTCGCGACGTTGCATTCATGGTTGGAGAGCGGGTCTTGCTCCGGGTTTCGCCAATGAAGGGCGTCATGAGGTTCGGAAAGAAGGGCAAGCTGAGCCCAAGGTTCATTGGTCCATTTGAGGTGTTACGGCAAGTTGGGGAGGTTGCTTATGAGCTTGCCTTACCTCCCAGTCTAGCAGAAGTTCATCGCGTATTCCATGTTTCTATGATCCGGAAGTATCACTGTGATCCGTCTCATGTGTTTGATTTTAACTCAATCCAGTTGGACAAGGATCTATCTTATGTTGAGGAGCTAGTGGCTATTTTGGACAGGCAGGTTCGAAAGTTGAGGTCAAAGAACATTGCTTCAGTAAAGGTTCAGTGGAGGGGTGAGCCGGTCGAGGAGGTGACTCGGGAGACCGAGCAAGATATGTGTAGCCGTTATACTGATCTTTTCACCACTTCAGATATGTCTCTATGCTCGTTCGAGGCCGAACGATTGTTTTAAGAGGGGGAGGATGTAACGATCCGGCCGGTCATTTTGAGAGTTATAGCCCTGATCCCCTATTAATTGCTTCCCCCGTATCGTTTTATGCTTATGTGACTTGCCGGGAGGTTTTATTTTGGTTTTTGGAGTGCTTTGGGACACTTAGTCCCTAAACGGAGGCTTCTGTCTTAAGATTTGGACCGTAGTCGGAACTGTGTGAAGATGACTCCGGAATGGAGTTTCGTCGATTCCGTTAGCTCCGTTAGGTGATTTTGGACTTAGGGGCATGTCCGGATTGTGTTTTGGAGGTCTGTAGCTGATTTAGGCTTGAAATGCCGAAAGTCGCATTTTTGGAGATTTTGATCGGTAGTGGACGTTTTGATATCGGGGTCAGATTATGATTCCAGAAGTTGGAGTAGGTCTGTAATGTTGATTATGACTTGTATGCAAAATTTGGGGTCAATCGGACGTGGTTTGATAGGTTTCGGCATCGGTTGTAGAAATTGGAAGTTTCAAGTTCTTTAAGTTTGAATTTGGAGGGTGATTCGTGATTTTAGCGTTGTTTGATTTGATTTGAGGGGTCGACTAAGTTCGTATGGTGTTTTAGGATTGGTTGGTATGTTTGGTTGAGGTCCCGGGGGCCTCGGGTGAGTTTCTGATACTTAACGGATCATCTTTGGACTTTGGGAGATGGCAGATTTTCTGGTGTTTTGTTGCAGACTTATTCTTCATCGCATTCGCGAGAGAGGTCTCGCGTTCGCGTAAGGCAACTGGGGAGGACAACTAAGTTGTTCTTCACGTTCGCGATGTGGTTCCCGCATTCGCGAAGATGTGGGACCTTAATGTCACGCCCCAAACCTGGGGAGGCGTTGCTGGCACCCTATGCCGCACTGGCCCGAGCGAACTACTTTGTAACTCTTTTTGTTTTGTAACTACCATGGGCCAACATGGCCACAACTCGTAATGTATAACTATAAGTGGGCAAACACTGTATCAATGAAACATCTTTCTTAAAACATGAATACATTTGGGCCGTCAAGGCCTCTGACATACTGTACAAAATGAACCTCTGTCTACAAATCCTCTAAGATTATTCGATATCAAATGGGACAGGGTACCGGCCTACCCGTAAGTTTGTAGCAAAACTCTGACACGATGACTTATAGACTCGGCTGCACCCCGAATGAGGTGGAGTCTTACCGATCCTTCGCTGAATGCTAACCTCGTCTACTATGAGGGCTCGTCAAACTGATTATCTATACCTGCAGGCATGAATGCAGCTTCCCCAACAAAAGGACGTTAGTTCGAATAATGTACCGAGTATGTAAGGTAGAACTGAACATAACAATAAGTCAACATTAATTAAAGACATATAAGAATCAACCTGAATCTATGAAGTGCCACCGTATATGTGTACTTATTATACTTGTATATATAATGTTTCTCTTTGAGATTATTTTCCATATCGTATGATGCATGACTGCCCAACTGATCAGTGGTAACTGCCCGACTAGCCGTAGCGCGATGGTAAATGCATGATTGCCCGACCGGCCGTAGCTCGGTGGTAAATGTGTAACTGCCCAACCGGCCGTAGCTCGGTGGTAAATGCATGACTGCCCAACCGGCCGTAGCTCAGTGTTAAATGTGTAACTGCCCAACCGGCCATAGCTCGATGGTAAATGCATGACTCTCCGACCGGCTTGTAACTGCCCAACCGGCCGTAGCTCGGTGGTAAATGCATGACTGCCCGACCGGCCGTAGCCCGGTGGTAAATGCATGACTGCTCGACCCGCCGTAGCTCGGTAGTAAATGATGATGCAGATAATACCATTATGAACATTAACATCTTTATCATATGCCTCAATAGGGAACTAGAAACATACTTAGACATGCTTGAATATCATTTTACAGGAATGAATAACATAGACATCCTTAACTACTAAGAGTAAAACCTTTTATAGAACAACATTACATTTACGTTTCGTTACTTGGATCATGCCAAAAGAAGGAAGGATTAGCCTTAACATACCTGAGCCTGTTCTCCTAACGATCCTTATAATACACGTCTTTTGCGAAAAATACGTAACGGCGGATCGAAGTAGGAAAAAATGCATGTTCTTGAGAAAGATTGCTCCGTACTCCCTTAGAATCACAAAATTCCGTTGCTATTATGCTAAGAAGTATCGTATGAATTCTTCTTGAAGATCGTTACTTAGAGATGGGATGTAAGCATCTCTATTTTGTTTTTGTGTAGTTGATCATAATCTTGTGATATCTTTCCTAAAATGAATGAATAGATTAGAAATGTTCCTTATTAAAGTGGTGTGGGCTCCACTTGATAAGAATGAGTTTTTTGGCCAATTCTCCTAATTATGCCACCTTGTTTCATGATTTAATATGGCTTGATCTGCTGCCACGTTAAGGAATTCCTTGGGCTTATCCAAGGTTCTTAATTAATTATCCACTAATTCTTAATTAACTAGTTAATCTCCCATTAACTAATAATTAATCAATTAGCCACATAGTTAAGAATTATCTCAAATTACTTAAAATACTACTCACTTTTAACACACTTTATACACCTACTATCATGGTCATGTGGTACTATATAAAATCAATACATACATTATTATTTCATTAAAATATCCATGTAAAAATACATATATTTTCTCAACTTCTAATTTTCTTAGTCTCATATAAAGAGTATAAATTTTCGTACGCTTAATTCTTAAAATGGTAAAAAGATAACCTTCTTTTCTTGTGAGAAAATAATTTCTATCTTTACAATAAAGAAAATCTCATAAACTTTCTCATATTATGTGTATAATTTAAAGCATATTCGAAAGTAGTAATATTCATAACTATATAAAATCATATTTTTCAAACTTTTTTACAAAAATATTCCACTCAAAACATAGTCACAAATCATCTATAACCTCATGAATGGTCTTAATCCCTTCAAGCTCATGTGGATTACTATGACTCATCCTAATATTAAAGTACGGGATGTAACAGTTAAACCTACGCGTTCGCGATATGGTCTCGCGTTCGCGTAGAGGAACGGGTAGATGGAGCTTCAGGCATTAAGCCTACGCGTTCGCGAAGAGGGTCCCGCGTTCGCGTAGGGTCAGTCAGTGAAAGGTACGCATTCATGAGAGGGCCCTCGCGTTCGCGAAGGAGGAATTTTGGGTCAATAAAAGATTGTTCATCGCGTTCGTGAGAGTGATACCGCGTTCGCGATAAAGAACGCACCTGGGAAGATTTTAAAAGTTCAAACGAGGGTTTATGTCATTTTTCACCAATTGGACTTGAGAGCTCAGAATTATGCGATTTTTGGAGAGATTTTCACGTGGGTGTTTGGGGTAAGTGATTCTTACCTAGTTTGGGTTAATTTTCATGATTATGACCTTAATTTCTTCATTAAATTAGTGATTTGGGGTGAAAAATTAGAAAAAATTTGAGAAAAGTTCTTATGTCGAGTTTTGGGGTTTTGATCTAGATTTTGGTATCGGATTTGACTAATTTTGGTACGAGTGAACTCGTGAGTGAATGCGTGTTTATATTTTATAACTTTTACCCGATTCCGAGACGTGGGCCCGGGGAGACCTTTTAGGGCGATTTTCTAATTTTTTGCTTTAGCTTTGATTTCATTAGCTAGATTAGTTTCTTGTAGTTATATTTATATTATGTAATTGATTTGGCTATATTTGGGCCATTCGGAGTCGGATATTCGTGGAAAGAGCATTGTTACGGATTGATTTGAGCTTGGTTCGAGGTAAGTAGCTTGTATAACCCTGTGTGGAAGAACTGCCCTTAGGATTTGGTACTGTTTTGATAAGTGAGTGCGGTGTACATGAGGTGAATTGTTGTATAAACCCAATTTTCACTGAGTAATAACCCATCTTCTTCCTATTTGAGTAATATCAGCATGTGTAGAATCCTGTTACCTTAGAATAGCATGTTTACTTGCTTTAATTGTTTATCTGAACTCTGTGCAACATGTTTAGTGAATTTCCTGCTTTTCCTTGAATTGAACTTAGTCTAGACTGTAGGTTTTCTTGTTGTAACTGTTATTTTCGTGTATGAGCGGCATATTTTGTAAAGCCCCAGAAAATTTTGCTAAGTAATTTAAGATTTCGTGGTGCCAAGGTAGGCTAATTATTTTATTTTGTGTGCAAATGGGGATTCATGATATAATGGATATCAATTGGATATGTTAATAAGCGTATAAGTCATATTATAAGTGATTTGGGGTCTAAGGAGAGGCCTAAGTCTAAGCCAAGTTGGAAAATTTCATAATAGACTAAAGTTGTAAATGAGTATGCACAAGACCTCACTTTGGACAAGCATATCTAAATTTATATAAGGTGTTGTGTGATGCAAAACCTATCAAATTAAAGCTCTTTGAGTCTAGTTTCCAACGCATCAAACGTTCGTCATTTGGAGGTGCATACAGAAAGTTATGACCATTTTACCGAACCTGTGTCAGATGCGCGTCCGCGGAAAAACTGAGAGTTTCTGCCTCCCGAGCGCGGCCCGAGCGCGGTACGAGCGCGGCCACCGCGTCCCGGGCGCAGTTTGACCGCGGTCGCATGCCTAGCAGCCCTATAAATACCCCAAGACCGGGTATGGAGAGTCTCTAAGTCATTTTTTTGAGCTAGGGCTTGCTCTATCAAGGGGAAACCGTCCCATACTTCCCTCCCATGATCCAAGGTAATGTTTTTGGAGTATTTTGAGTTGATTACTACTCTTAAACACTTATATTAACAAGGATTGATCTTGAAAATCCATAGATTTCCATTCAAATCCCTAAATTGATCAAGAACACTACAAGTGGGGATTCTTAAGATTCTTACTACAAGAGGTATGTCTATCATCTCTAACTACTCTATGGTGATTATTTATGTATGATATATATACGTTAGAACTCATGGGATGGTGATTGGAAGCCATAAGTGCCTAACCTAGGTTGTGTTGGTGTTGTAGAGATTGTGAAATGGGTTAATTAAGGGGGTTGATGGTTGGGTGTGAATGGATGGTCATTCATATGTTGTTGGAATTTATAAATTGGTTAGGAACGTGGAATAAATTGTTGTTTAATAGTGATAGTTGAATGAAATAATACGACGGTTATGAGATGTAAAGATCTATACCTACTTTGATAATATGCCTAAATGGCATAAGTTATGGAATTTATTACTAATAGTGGCCCTATTGAATGTTGTATTGTAGATTGAAGTTGCTTAAGTGTATTGGATCATTGTAGTATCATTAAGGGGCAAATTTCAGGTATGTATGGCTAAAACCCCCTTTTATTAGAAATCGAGCTCCGTTGGTGTATATGCAAATGTGGTAAGACTGAAATTGGATTGATGAATTGATTGTCATTTCACATGAATTGGTGTTGGGAAAATGTATGTGGAAGGTACTTCTTCATGTGTTTAATGTGTTTTCTTTGTAAATGGAGGATGTGTGGAGAATATGAACTATGTGCTAAATGCCTAAATGTCATGCCAAGGTTACTTTAGGACTAATATGCCAAACTAGATGAATTCCTCTCTATGCTTATGACTTAAATTGCTTTTGTATGTGCCTATGGTCTTAAGTGGCAAAGTAAATGTTATAAATGGGAACAATGTGAAACGTGAGTTATGGAATGTGGTAATTGTGGCCGGAATGCCTAGACCTCAATGCCAGGATTTAAATTGAGATTGTCATGCCAACTATGTGAAATCGTATCTATGTTTACACTTGAATTGCTCCTGTTTGTACCTGTTATCCTAA
The DNA here is from genome assembly GCF_001879085.1 of Nicotiana attenuata. Lineage (NCBI taxonomy): Eukaryota > Viridiplantae > Streptophyta > Magnoliopsida > Solanales > Solanaceae > Nicotiana > Nicotiana attenuata. The sequence continues at coordinate 15,699 of NW_017674636.1, read as the reverse complement.
ATTGCAATGTTTGTATTGAAAGTGGACATGATGTGGAAATTGTAGCCTAAGTGCCTATGAACTATATATGTGAAACAAAATTGAAGTGAGACGATTAATGGAAAAGGGTAACGTCTTGGTAAGACGGCTTAGCTGATCGGGCCGTGATCGGACGCCATGTGATACACACATGGTGGTAATGTATTGATGATTGAAACTGGAAAGTGAAAATGAAATAATGGTAATGTCTCAAGGAGACGGCTTAGCCGATCGAGCCGTGATCGAACTCCGCTCAAGGAAGCGGTGGTAATGTGGATAATGATGCAACAACATGGAATACCCCAATCTAAAATTTCAGAAATTTTGTGAAAACTATGTGAACCTCTCATATTGTTGACGTGGTGCTTATGTGAAGCTTTGTTGTCCTTATGATGTCTTTTTGTTCTTGTATGATAGTTCTTTCTAATGAGATGGTGTTTAGTTATACATACTAGTGCTATTCGACGGCACTAACGTCCTTTTCGCCTGGGGCGCTACGTCTTTAAATGGATGTAGGTGTTTCCATAGCAGGCAGTGTTGGTCGCAGCTAGTGATGCATCTTCCTTTCAGCTGACTTGGTGAGCACCACTTCATTTCGGGGTCCTGTTTCATCTGTTTATCACGTACTTTTGTATTTTGAGGTATAGCCGGAGCCTTGTTTCCGGCATTTCCATATTATTCTTCAGTTATATTTAGAGGCTCCGTAGACAGGTTGTGGGTGGAGTTTGATAAAGGGGAATTGAATTAGAAACATGAATATTTGGCAAAGATGTAGAAAACTTGTAATATTTTTGAAAATTATGAATGAAGTTGCTAACAGAAATGAAATGGAAGTAGTTAATGATATATGTACAAAGTATAATTAATGGAGTTCATCTCCTCTTTACTCATGAATTAGTTTGGGTAGAATGAAACCTATCAGGCTTGCTCAGTCGGGTTTACTCGGTTGAGCGCCGGTCGTGCTCCTCGGATTTTGGGGCGTGACAAACTTGGTATCAGAGCCTAAGGTTTTAAAGTGTCCTAGGATGTCTCGTAGCCGTGTATAGTAAAGTCCTTCTTATCGGTGTGTAGTCGACCACATTATAAGTTGGAGGCTATTCGGACATTTAGGAATTTCACCCTTCTTTGATACTCCAGATCGTGCAGTAGAGCTCAAGATAGGGAGCTAATTTCCATCCTATGTCTCAATCTCAAGATGAGTAATTCATGATTTTGGAAGCAGTAGGGAGGGAATAACCCCACCATTGAATATGAGGGATATTTCCCAGGCGTTTGTTAGGATAATGTATCGAGCCATGGAGGGATCGGTAGAACTTGTTGCTAAGGGGAGTACCCTTGTTCCTATTAATGTCACAGCACCACCAGATAATGTAGTATATTAGTATGTTACCAACGTGCGTTAGGGATGTGGAGTCGAGGGGCATCGATTGAGTTATTGCCCTATCAACCTAAAGCCACCAAGTAAGTCACTCCCTAGTACATCATTATGAACAACACAAAAATTTTACTCATTGTATGTCTACATCCATATTGAAGAGTCCTCATAAACATGGTCTTAATAAGATGTGAGTCACAGAAACTTGTGTGTAACTACTCCTTGAAGGAGACATATTGTTCGTGAATCCACTCTATCACAAATTCTCTTATTTACATCCTCTTGTGGAATTAAGTTCTACAAATACGTCCCTGAATGGAGTTATAATTCTAGATTATACTTCCCACTTTCTTTCCTAAATTCTCAACAGGGGGCTACGTCCGATGAATTTGTTACAAAATCTTTTTATGGACAACGTCTGCTCATTTTGTGCCTATGCATGCACCGTCGTAAAGTTTACCCATGTGGTGTCAAGTTCCATGTAAAGCATCCTAGTGTTGCGATCCTTCTCGAGTCACTCTTTTACTCACTTGTGTATATGGCTTATATGGTGTTGAACAATCACTCTACTCTCTTGCGAGTATCATCATGAAGCTTCTCAATATCTAGTAACAATAAGAAGCATAACTTAACACTATCACATGAGTGCATGTCAATCGAAATGGTCATCGTGTGCATAAAGTCTCTCTGAATTATTTATACTATCTCATTGGGTTCCCACCTCACTTCAAGTTCATCAAGGGTTGATAGCATGCCGAAATTGCTGAGATTGAATGATCTCCTTTCGATAATGGATTATCTACACATGTGCTAGTCCAACGGTCTGCTTATCAGTCTAACTCTCGCCTTCTGGTTTTGGGTTGACCAAGGAGAAATACACCTAGTAACACATTCATATGTCAAAGCCTTTCTCTCGGTCAAGTCTTATGGCATCTCCCAATGCGGCTTGTAATAACTGGTTGTGTAGAAGTGTGTTGTAGTGCTTCATTATGAAGTAGAGTTGATAAACATAATTGGATTTTTGAATTCTGGAGCTATACATCACGTGACTGCATACAGAGATCTTCTTTCAAAAATTTAGTTTCTCGTAATCCCTTATATTACCACCCTTCCTAGTGCTTACAATGAAAGGTTACTTCCATAGGCTTTCTCACTTTCTTTTCATTTACCTTGCATCATGTGTCGTTTCTCCATATTTTTCACTACGATCTTATCTCATTTTCTCGACTAGCTATCCAACTATATGATTCGATTCAATTCACCTCACTTTTATGTATTCTACAAGCCCCCTTTTCAAAAAAAAAGACACTGGAAGTGGGTAAATTCCCCTTTACTATAGACTTCTAATGTCTTCAACTCAGTTTAAGCTTGTTGGTTCCAAATGGTGCTCTATAGTTTTGCTGCCCTACTATCTATTTCATCTGATAGGTCTCATTGTAAAACTTGTTTTATGTTTTATGGCATCAAAGAGGAAGTCTTATAGCATCAAGGAGGGAGATATATTCCTTTTGTTAGAATAAATAAATATTGTTGGTATTCCTTGTAGATGTTCTTCTAACAACCATTTACCTGCTCTGCTTGTTCCTGTGACTAGATAACCTAGGTTACTTTTCCCCGATAAATGCATTAAGACGTCTCCTTCTTTCAAACTTATTCATGTGGACACTTTGAGGCCTTGTTCTACACCAACTCGTAATGGGTTTTAATTACTTTCTCGCCATTGTTAATAATTTTGTAGGGCTACATGGGCTTGTCGCATGGGTTCCAAAAGTAATGATTTCCCCTAAGTTCAAGATTATATTGCCATGATTTCAAGCCAAAGTGCGGCCCCTTTTCAAAACGTCTTAAATGGGTTGGATTGGATGGGTTACGTGGCCTTCTGCTCACTCGACTTCTAGAATAATTGACTATGTCATTGTCATGTGAGGGGAGTTTTGCTACCCTTGGTATTCCACCTCCCTGGGTGGATAGGAGTGTCATTTGTCTTTCTCCCCGGAGCATCATGTTAACCATTAGAACCCCTCTAACCAATACATGATTTTGTCCCAACATTCAGATGTCCTAGCTATGTGGTTTTACTCGTGAAAGGTTGAGATTAGATGCTTTGAGATTTTTGCACATATCATGAGCATATTGATTTGGAAGACAAGTTGTTGTATCTTTAGTTATCTCGTATATGGTCAATTATCAGGAAGGATTAAGCTGTTTGAAATATGATAATCTCATAAGTGTTCAACTTCTTTTCATCCTCATGGGCTTGTGGCATAGGTTCCTTGTGTCAGTTAACGTTAGGGGTGTAATTCAACTTCATGTATTTGGAAACCCATATAGCATTCAAGGTGTCAGAGTATACTCATTCTTGATAAACGGATTTTTCCTACACTCCAGGAGGCGACTGGGTCACGTACCTGAATATTCCTCAAATTTGTTGAAATTGAAGAATAAATTTAAACCGACTATCTTAAAGCTTTCAAGATTTTCAAAAATAGATAACAATAAAAGTCTACATTTTTGTAGGCTTAGGCGCATTTAAACACTATAAAAAGTATACCTTAATTTTGTGGTGCAATTTATCCGTCATAATGCGATATTGCACAAAATTGGAACAACTTGATTAATATTCTGTTTCTCACAAAAATAATTTCAATAAAGAGTGGTATTCTCCATAAGACCATTGTGAAAACTTAAAGTGTAGGTTCTATTTTCAGAATTAGAACAATAACTTCAACAACGAGTGTCAGTTCAGTGGTCAAGCGGGGTCATATTTCGGTAGAAGATGCAAGATTGATTCTGGCCGTGCGCATTCTCCTTTCCATGTACCTTTAATTTTGTGGTGCTTTGATCTTCATAATGCGATAATGTACGAAATTGAAATAACAACTTGCCACGAGTGCATGCCAAAGTATAACCAGCAAAACAACAATATATGATATCAATAGAATAATATTTGTTCATCTATCATTTATTACTCTCGAGATTCCAGAAATAATATTCTCTATAGGAATAGTATAGAAATATCCTTGACTTATATTCTGTAACTTCTGTTCGGACCATAACATCGTGGAAATATCCTTAAGATTGTTGGAAAAATATTAGATGATTATGGATAATAAAAGATTTTGCTTGAGGCGTGTCAAGGACACTGTCCTTAAGGATATTTTGCCCACACCGTGATAAATAAAACTAGGCGTATCCCCCAAAATTCAACAAGCTCTTCTAGTATAACTAGAAGTAGAAACAACAAAGATTAATCAAAATAAATCCAGCACAATAGAAGAAAATTAGAAGGAAAGTTTTTACGTTTTTCTTCACACCTCAAAATAATTACAATATATATATATATATATATATATATATATATATATATATATATATATATATATATAGAGAGAGAGAGAGAGAGAGTGTTCAAAACTAATATAGACATCTGATGAAAGCTAAAGCCATTAAGGCTTAATGCCAACGTTAAAGTCGTTTAAATCTACAGATGCCAAAACGTTAAAATCATTGAAAGCTATCAAATTGCAAAATGTTAAAATCATAGTTATTGACTTCAATCATCAGTTTTAATGTTTTCACATTTGTAATTGAAAATTATACCATCAGTTACTAACAAAAAATAATTGATATAATAATGACCCATTAATATTATATTAAGAGAATGAACCTAGACATTTAAATATTCTTTTTGAGATATTAAAATAATTTTTCTAACACACTCTGCCCCACACAACATAGTCGGTCTAACACTATGTAGAACTTGCCCTTAAGTCTTGGTGGCATATTCTTTTGACACAAAACCCCAGAAGCGAGCCTTCATTTTATCTACTCCGCTCCAATATGATGAGTAGCATCCTCGTCAATCTCCCGTTGCCTTAGATTACAGACCCAAAGTTACTTGAAACTATCTCTTTTGGGGATGATTTGAGTATCAATCTTCACTTCCACTTCTGCTTCATGCACCTATCTCTGAACTTGCAATCCAAGTATTATATTTTCGACCTACTCAACTTCTTTAGACTCCAACGTCTGTCTCCAAACTTCCAACCTAGCATTAATATTGCCTCGCTTCTCGTCAATCAATATTACGTTATCAGCAAATAGCAAATATCCTTGTAAGAAAGTGAAACAAAAGGAACAGAAAGTGTAATAAAAACTAGGAGTATTGGTAATTCGTACAAATATTAGAAGTTTGGTAATCTATCCTACTTTTTTATTTGGTCATAAATCTATCCTACTGTTAAAAGCACGAAGTTGCCACATAAAATGTTAATCAATCTTTCTACCTTTTATAATTGAATGACATATTTGATAAACTTGGAAATATAATTACCATTTAAAAACTTTATTATTTTCTTGTGTTCATTATTTGGCTTTTTTATTTAAAAAGAAAATTACATTAGCATGTAGACACTAGAGGTTCTGGACAAAATTATCTCTTATTTTTAGGAGTTAGTTTAACTTTATCCTTCAAATATAACCTTGAGCACCATTGTCTTCTTAGTTTGCAAAAGTTGAGCGTCTTCTATGTGATTTTTAAATATCATGGGAGCTTAATGGAGCTTCTGTATCCCGAACGAGATGCTTGTAGGAGACATTTGACCAAAACAAATATTATTTCTTATATGCTCCGGTTAATTGTGGGGCATTCTATGAGTACATTATAGTTTATTTTCAAGGCAAAGCTTGTATCTTCTTATGGGTGGTGGTGGGGCTTGAGTTCGGCTCAACAATTATTTTTAATTAGCTACTCCAACTCATTCTAGTACTGCGCTTAAAATATAATAAATCAAATATTATTACTATTCATGAATGAATTTCTCTATACTATCTATCACGTAACAATTCTTACCCAATTATAATCCTTATATATGAAGCAAAAGTCCATAAATGTTACAAAATTAATTTCGTGCCCGATATTGTACTACTCTTTATATCTCGTTTGTTCTTGTTTTGTTTTTTCTTCTATTTATTTTGTGGTTATTGCATTATTTTAGTCATCGTAAGTATTTTTACAATATATGATTTTTTTTGGTTTAAGCATTCAATATCCAATACTATTTGATCGACTAACTTGAATTCGCACAGTGTAGAGCATATTAAAGGGAGAGCGCTTCCTACCATAAATTTCTCTATTCTCAAAGCCACAATTTCTGATTAGAGGTGAAGAGATCTTTGTTCCACCACATCCCTTGGGAGTGATAATTGTATTCAAAATACCTTACTACAAAAATTAATAAAACTATCGCAAAATTGTATTTCTGCAAATATGAAAAAAAAGCTCTAATAACTGAACTTTCTTAATTTCAAAAGGTGAAAATGTAGATCAGCGAACATCCTCTCTTATGAAGTCCCAGTAGAGTCACTGTAACCAACACAAAACATCAACAATTAGGGATCCACATATAGGTGTTCCACACATGCAACAAACTTATATCTCATATATATTAACCACTGATTATATAGTTCAATACAGCCGAGGCTCTATCGGAAACAACCTCTCTACTCCTTCAGGGTAGGGGTAAGATCTGCGTACACACTACCCTCCCGAGACCCAACATATGGGATTTCACTAGGTTGTTGTTGTTGTTGTTGCATATAGTTCAATACATTTGCTTTAAGCTAGGTATGTCATCTTCAGTCTCATCTAGGAAATTAAGGGAGTGGCCATAATACTTCTCTGCTTCCTGCCTTACAAAAGCTGAAAGATCCGTTTCTTCGTTCGATTCCAATCCGTTTATTAATAGTTTAAAGGTCAACTTATCGGGATCACATCCTCTCAACTTCATCAAGTAAAAGACCTCCAGCGCAAGACTAGAGAGATTAAATTTCAATAAGCTTTCCAACAATGCATAAAAGCCCTCAATGTCAGGTGGTAAACTACTATCCATTTTCAATGCCATGATAAGATACTTGATCTCTTCAAGCAATCCGTTGCTTCCCAAACAGGACACCATTTCAGCATACAGTTTGAGTTGTGGCCTATACGATATCTCCGTCTGAACTTCCTCAAAAACCTATATCAGGGTATGGTAATAATTAGGAGCTGCCAACATTGTGGTAATCAAGAAAAAAGTGATGAATTCAGAAGTACAAAGCAAATGTGATGTAAAAGTTCCAACTACAACTAAACATCACCAAGACTTTGTCATTACAATGTCCAATTTTTTCTACAATCTCGTCTATCATAAAACTGAATTGGAAACAACCAATCAAAGCACAACCTGGGGAAAAAAGAAAAAAAAGAGAAGAAAAAGGGTAGCTGAACTAGAAAGTACAAAAGGCAGGAAAAAAATGAAAAGAAAGATCATGCTAAGCTCCCCTCTAATTTGCTACGAGAAGGATCACCCTCTAGTATCACATACGTCTAACTAAAGACATAGGATAAAGGAGCTCGGGCCATCTTGGAGGAATAAGATGACTGCATCATTAGTTAAAGAATGCTTCCTCACATTTTTTGAATCCCGGTCCCTCTCCCACTCTAAGAAAACCCAAAAACCTCTAGAGGAACTCCAGTACATCACCACAGCTGCACTCTACAAACAGAAATAACCTAAACAACAAGTAGAAATTGAGAAAATGCAAATGGAATTAAACTTAAAGATGAAGAAGTATAACCAAGTATGTATCTTCCTGAAAGTTAAGTGAATTACTGGAGTTATTAGTTAAATGTGTACAAATTCACAGCATGTCCCTTTATTGAACATAAGTTGGAGAATATTGTCGAACCCATCGAATATTATGTAGAATGTTCATATTCTGTAGATTATAATGTCGAATATACCATTAAAAATCCTATATAAGGAGTTCCTTTATATGCTGTTAACCAATTCAAGGTGGGATGAAAAAAATGAAAGAGCCCCTATAATTAAAGTGATCGAAAGAGCTTTGTGATATACTTTTTGCCCGGTGGTCGATAAGGTGGGATGAAAACCATGAAGTCTCAGGTTCATATTCCAACGAAAGTGAAAAACACTAGGTGATTTCTTCTCATTTGTTTAAGCCTTAGTGGGCAGAGTTACCTGGTACCTGTGGTGGAAGGAGGCAGTAGGTACCCTATGGAATGATCGAGGTGTGCACAAGCTGGCCCGGACAACATTTTCATAAACAAAAAATTGAAAAAATCTGATGCTCCATCTTGACAGGGAACATTACAGAATCATCAGATTCATTGCATCACTATAGGAGAATAGAATATTCCAACATTCAAAAGGATATTGCGGCATATTTTGTATTCAATCATAGGATAACCACTAACATTGTTAGGCATAAAGAACAATTACATAACTAATTTCTTCGCAGCCTTATACTCCCATACGTGGAACTACGTTTATGCATAGTGTCAACAGTCAGAGGCAGATCTTTAAAGTTCTTAGTGCTGAACTCAATTATGGGTCCATATCAAATATTAGTTGAAACTGTAGTAGTTTTCACATATATATCTACGCTTTGTGCTGAAAATACTGGATTCGGATGACCACGTTGACCAAGAGTTGAATCCGCTACCGCATAGTGGCAACCCAAAAAGAGGTCTCTTTCTTCTTCTTGTTTCACATCTCCTATTTTGCCTAATCAATCTATCTATTAAGTGTTGACCCAGATTCAATAACTGGACTTTAGTGTCCTGAAAGAAAAAAAGTCTGCCTTCCATTTCTGGGCAAGCATCCTGAAAAATCTATACTTCCTGGAATTATAGGCCCTTATTATTCCAGCTCAAAATTTTTAAACATCTTCCTCAGTTTTTCTCTCCAGAATTATCCTCATAATTGACTGGAAACCCCAAGTTGTTCAGTTCCATTCTGTCTTTCTGCCTTGAGCCGTCAGGACTCTTCAAAGTAACCTTTTTTATGTATAACCCCAACTGTTTGCTTAGTTTTTTTTTACCACTCCTTTTACCATTTTTAACACTAAAGCTTCATTGGGAGATATACTGATGCCCTTTCATATTGAAGGAGATAAATGAGAACTACAGTGGATGTAGCAATTAGGGTTTTTTTTTTTTTTGTTCTTTGATTAGAAGTTTATTTGAAGGAAATGCAAATTCCAAGGAGCCACAATTACAGCTCTGTACAAACTAAAAATTCGAAAATAAAGAATTTGTTGATTGAGTCATTGAAACGACTGACCTTAAGAGCTAAGAGGCATTGGTTCTGGCGGATGAGTTCGCGAAGAACGGCAATCAAATCATTCTTGAGCAAACGCCTGACCTTGCTATCAAACACCTGCTCCAGCGTGGATTCATCGTTTTTGTTGGCTCGCTTCAGTGCCTGAACAGCTTGAATTGCTTCTATACTGAGGTTTCTCCCCTTTTGTAAGGGCTTTCGATTTTTGCTCCTATCTCTCATGCTAATTCTCATATTTCTACATTTATACCCAGTCCTAGACGCTATTGAACTGAAGACGTTAATGAATTGACGTCGTTGGCCTGTGTCGAGCGGATATGCGGTAAACCTCGCACATTGGGAACAGCTATTCATTGTGATACGAGAGAGAGAGACCTCTCTGTGCTCTTGTTAGAAAGAACTCTCAGGTCGTGGATTAAATGTGTTGTTTTTGAAATAGTAGGTGTTATATATGGATAAGGCCACGGGCTCACTATCCAAATGACCTGAAAGTTCAAGCAAGAAATCTGTTGATTTTTATAGGGAAACTTCCATAAATGTCCCAAATAAATCTCAACTTACCAACCTCTAGCCATTAGTCATAGACTTACCAAAACTAGCCAACAAAAATTGAAAAACCAAATAATAGGGTTCTTTCTCTCAAAGAATCACATGCAAAAATCACCTTCCATATTTTTAAGCGTGATTAGCAACATTAGATACAAGACGGAAAGGAAATTTCATGGACGGGGTAGCAAATAAGGTGATGAAATACAAAAATCTATACAATATTCTAAAAATCTAAACAAAAAAGGAACTTTTTCAATGGGTATAGTTGAAATTCATTGAAAATATATAGATAAGTCAATATACAAAATTTGAGGAAGATTGGAGGTGATTTGGACTGGTTTTGTATCAAAATTCGTAATTAAATCGAGTTCAAAAAAGTCTTCTGCGACACATGTATCAAACATGTATCACGCATGTGCTAAACTTTATGGGAGAGCAGCCATGCACGAGCTTAGGCTAATGAAGAGAAGAAGAGAAGAAATGAGAGTAGAGAGAAGAACAGAGAAGGAATGAAAAATAGTAACTGCTTCTCATTCATTCTGAAAGAGATGTACAATAGTATGTGTATATATTTACACGTGAGTTAATCACCTACCTACTTAATTAATCTAGCTAAGTGTAAATAGACTAAAATACCCCTCAAGCTTTAAGTCACTCCTCTTTCCTCAACACTCCCCCTCAAGCTAGGTGATACAAAAATGTCAAGAACACCTAGCTTGGACATTAAGTATTCATGTTGCACTCTAGTCAACCCTTTTGTTAAAACATCTGCAAGTTGCTCCTTTGTGGCCACATACTCAGTCTTCACCAGCCCACTTTGTATTTTCTCTCTTATAAAATGGCAATCAATCTCGATATGTTTGGTACGTTCATGGAATACTGGATTTGCAGCTATCTGAATTGCAGCTTTGCTATCAGTGTGAATGGTTACAGGGAGAGCCACAGGAATTCCAACATCTTTGAATAGCCCTAGTATCCAAACTATCTCTGCCACAGTTGATGCAATACTCCTGTATTTTGATTCTGCAGAGCTCCTAGAGATAGTGCTCTGCTTCTTAGACTTCCAGGATATTAGTGAGTCACCATACACAATGAAAAAACCAGTTACAGACTTTCTAGTGAGAGGACATGCTGCCCAGTCAGCATCACAATAGGCTGTAACTACATTCTTCTTCTTGCTAGACAATAATATGCCTTGTCCAGGCTGATTCTTCACATATCTGACTACTCTCTGTGCTACCTCCATATGAGATCTTTTGGGCTTCTGCATGAACTGGCTCAGTGTCTGAACACTGAAGGCTATGTCTGGTCTTGTGACAGTCAAATAAAGAAGCTTTCCTAATAATCTTTGATACCTGGTGGGATCAGATAACAGATCATCAGTTGTTGTGCTGTGCAAGCCTGTATGATCATCATAGTCTTTGGTTGTCAACCTAGTGTTGATTTCAATAGGAGTAGCAACTGGTTTGGCAGCCCCCAGCCCAAGCTCAGAGATTAGTTCCAAGCTATATTTCCTTTGGTGCATTAGAATGCCTTGTTGTGACCTAGCAAACTCAATGCCAAGGAAATACTTCAGTTCACCTAGGTCTTTCATTTTAAAAGCTTGCTGTAGACTGGTCTTGACTTCTTCTAGTTTCATCAGATTAGGTCCAGCAAGTAGCATATCATCTACATACACCAAAATGACTATGGTGTGTTCACCTGTTCCTTTGGTGAACAAGGAGTGGTCATGTTGACTCTGTGAGAATCCAAACTTTAGTAGTGCTTCTGAGAGTTTGGCATCCACTGTCTTGGTGCCTGTTTAAGCCCATACAAGGATTTCAGAAGTCTGCATGCTGGTCTGTTCTCCCCCTGACTCTGAAAGCCTTGAGGAAGAGTCATATAAATTTCATCATGTAGATCTCCTTGAAGAAATGCATTGTACACATCCATTTGATGGATATGCCAATGCTCAGAGGCAGCCACAGCTAAGACTGTCCTAACAGTAACCATTTTGACCACAGGACTGAAGGTTTCCTGGTAGTCAATACCCTCTAGTTGGCTATACCCCTTTGCTACAAGCCTAGCCTTGAATCTTTCCACCTCTCCTGTGGCTTTATACTTCACCTTATATATCCATTTGCAACCAATGGGGACTTTGTCAGGAGGTAAGGGAACCACATCCCAAGTGTGGTTGGACTCCAATGCAGTGATCTCAGCTTGCATTGCTTCAACCCACCTAGGGTCCTTGACAGCATCCTCAAATGTGGTAGGCTCTACTATGGAAGAAAAAGCAGTGAGGTAGCACTGGTACTTGGGCGACAAACCATCATATGAAATGTTGTTAGCAATAGAATAAGGGACAGTCTTGTGACTAGGACATGTCACAAAATCTTTCAGCCAGAGTGGAGCCTGCTTAGTCCTCAAAGATCTTCTCAGCCCAGTAGAGTGGTGATCAACTGAAGGTGGCAAAGATGATACTCCTTCAGATGTCTCCTGGCTTGAGGTATCACTTGCAGGACTCTGATTGAGTGAAGAAGAAGGACCCTCGTGTAAGCTATGGGGTTCATGTGATGTGGAGAAGTAGTCTGCATCATAAGTAGGAGATTCAGAAGGCAGAAATACAGGTGGAGAAGGATGAAGCTCCTTAAAAGGAAAAGTATCCTCTCTAAAGGAAACATCCCTGTTGATGAAGAAGCAATTGGTAGAAAGATCCAGCAGCAGATAGCCCTTTTGAGTGTCAGAGAAACCCATGAGGACTGAAGGGTTGGCCCTGGGAAGCAGCTTGTCTGTCTCTTGCACTTGTTTGGCATAACACAAACAACCAAGGACTCTCAAATGCTCCAAGTTAGGTTCCTGTCCATATAGCAACTCAAAAGGGGATAAGCCATTTAGGACAGAACTTGGCATTCTGTTGATAATATAGGTAGCTGCAATAACACAGTGACCCCAATACTTGATAGGAATCTGTGCTTGAAATCTCAAGGCTCTAGTTACCTCCAGGATATGTCTGTGCTTCCTTTCAGCAACTCCATTTTGCTGAGGAGTGTATGCACAAGTCTTCTGATGAACAATGCCATATTTTTGAAATAGAGCAAGACAGGTAGAGTTTACAAACTCAGAACCATTATCAGATCTGACTGTCTTGAGAACTTTGTTGAATTGAGTTTGAATAAACACAATAAACTGAGTCAATACCACACACACATCAGACTTTAGCCTTAGCAGAAATAACCAGGTCATTCTAGTGAAATCATCCACTACAGTTAGAAAATACCTATGACCATCAACTGTTGCCTGTTTGTAAGGACCCCACACATCAACATGAATAAGATCAAAAGCAGCAGTACTTTTAATGCAACTATTAGGAAAGGGCAGTCTGGTCTGCTTAGCACATGGACACACAGTGCATTTATTGAGGATATCAGTAATAGTTGCTAATTTTGCAGGGAACAATTTATTAAGGACTGAACTAGACACATGACCTAATCTTTTGTGCCACAAGCTAACATCTATAGTAGAGTTCCTCCTGTGTGTTTTAACTCCAGCTGCAGCCAGTGAGATGGCAGTGAGTCTCTTTGCACCATGTTTCTGCAGAAAATATAGGCCATCTCTCTCTCTACCAATCTCCCTCACCCTGCCACTGAAGAGATCCTGGAATACACAGAAATCAGGATAAAAGGAGGCAAAGCATTTTAGGTCTCTTGTCACCTTTGAAACAGACAACAGGTTGAATTTGAACTGAGGCACATAGAAAACTTCTTTAATAACATTGTTGTCAGAAATATTACTGTCTCCAATATGTGTGACTTGAGTAAAATCTCCATTAGGTAGTAGCACCTGTCTTGGCTCACTAGGAGCAGTTAAGGATGTTTTAGTGAGCATGTTAATGTCTGAAACCATATGGTTTGTGGCACCAGTATCAATGATCCATTCCTGCAGACTAGGTGATGAAGCCAAGAGAGCAATGTGAGTACCTGCTACATTTGCCTGAGAAGTGGAAGCAGAAGTGTGATTGTGATTGTTGTTGAGGATCTGCATAATTTGCTCATATTGTTCCTTGGTGAATGGAAAAGCACCTCCCTGAGCTGTGGATTGGGAGTTTGTAACATTGCTGGCTTGTGGAATAGAAGAACTACCCTGAACTTGAGCACTAGCACTTCCTTGTCCCTGATAGTTTCCACCACCTTGACTCATAGGCTGATAATGACTGTAATTTGTAGGCAATGATTGCAAAGGAGTACCCTGAGAAGTATTTTCAGCATAAAAAGGCATAGAGTAACCAGGTTCTACCATGACATTGTGTGCACTAGCTCCCCCTTTCCTCTTAGACTTAAAATCAGTTGGATAGCCTATGATTTTGTAGCAATTCTCCTTACTATGACCTTTCATTTTGCAGAAGTCACACTGAACATTGTAGTGCCTTTTAGGTCTTGAACTAGAATTAGACTTAGCACTATAAAGTGCTGTGGAATCATAGGTATTAGGGTTCATAATAGGAGGGGGACCTAATATACTAGCAGATGCAGCTACAGTTCGTTGACTTTCATCACTCATAAGCATAGCATAAGCCTGATTTACTGTAGGCAAAGGCTTCATCATGAGAATTTGGCTCCGAGCTTGTGAGTAGGAGTCATTCAAGCCCATTAAAAACTGATATACCTTTTGTTTTCGTAGATGCACAATAAACTCCCTTGTCTTTACACAATCACAACCAGGTGTAGGTATTATAGATTCAGATTCATCCCAGAGATCCTTAAGTTTTGAGTAATAAACAGAGATAGAGGATGTACCTTGACACAAAGTGGCAGTTTCCTTGTGTAAATTGTAACATCGAGTGTCATTTACTTTGTCAAATCTCTCCTGCAGATCTAGCCACACCTTTTGTGCATTAGTAGCATAGGCTATGCCACTGATTAGTGATGGAGCAACTGAGTTCATCAGCCACGATAGTACGATAGCATTACACCTTTCCCATTGGTACCAGTATTTCTCGCGAAACCTCTCCTTTGGCCATCGACCATCAACAATTCCCAGCTTATTACGACCTAACAAGGCAATTCGCATCGATCTATACCATAGAGAGTAGTTATCAGTTCCAGTTAACTGAAATGAGATCAAGGAGATTCCGCTGGTATCACCAGGTGCCAAATACAGAGGATGAGTTACTGCAACTGTAACTCCTTCCTCGAACTCATCGTCCGATGATGCATGCGAAGCAGTCTCAGCTGTGACAGTAGCATTCTCATCATCAATCGCCATTGTCAACTTATTCTAGGGTTTTATTTTCTCAGATCTGGAAACAATTGTGATTGCAATTGATTCAAATTGACAGAAACTTAAATGAATGAGGAAGAGAAATTTTGGATCGATTTGAGCTTCGATTCTGAGCTCAAGGCTCTGATACCATGCTAAACTTTATGGGAGAGCAGCCATGCACGAGCTTAGGTTAATGAAGAGAAGAAGAGAAGAAATGAGAGTAGAGAGAAGAACAGAGAAGGAATGAAAATAGTAACTGCTTCTCATTCATTCTGAAAGAGATGTACAATAGTATGTGTATATATTTACACGTGAGTTAATCACCTACCTACTTAACTAATCTAGCTAAGTGTAAATAGACTAAAATACCCCTCAAGCTTTAAGTCACTCCTCTTT
>NW_017674635.1:15671-90024 GCF_001879085.1 Nicotiana attenuata | reverse complement strand
ACTCATGTAGCCATTGTAGTCTAGGTAAGGGATGCTTCTTTGTTGGCAAATCCATTTGTTCAAGCAAAGAGGAACTTATTACATTAGCACAACTTCCGCTATCAATTATGAGAGAGCAAAGGTTTCCCAAAATCTTGCATCTTCCATGAAAAAGATTCTCCCTTTGATCTTGATCTTCTCTAGCTACGGCCAAAACTTTTCTTGTTACCAAGTAAGATCTCGGCCCATCATCTTCTTGTTCTTCTAATTCTTCATCACTTGTTTCATGTTCACTATCTCTATGCTCTTGGTCACTAGCTTCGGTTCTATAGCTTCCATCATCCATGGCAATGATAGTTCTTCTATTTGGACAATCTTTCATGTAGTGACCAAGTCCTTGACATTTAAGGCATCTCACATTGCTAAGGGACTTGGTTTGAACATTGGAAGTCCCTTTAGTTTCCACTTTTAGCTTGTTTTTGTCCACTTGAACCTTGGGACCATACTTGGAATCTTTGGATTTCTCCCAATTGTTTGTGGATTTCCAAGGCTTATCATTCTTGTTCCAAGTTGTAGCCTTTGACTTGTAGCTTTTGTTTTCTTTGCGCCTTTCTACCTTCAAGGCCATCAAGTAAGCATCTTCCAATCTTTCAAACTTGTGAAGCTCCAAAGGCCTCACCAATTTCCTTGTGAAGACCCGCCAAAAATCTAGTGATGACTACTTGGTCATCATCATCAACATCACACCTCAATCTTGTAGTCTCCATCTCTTCATAGTACTCCTCAACACTCTTGCTCCCTTGGTAGGAAGTATAAAGTTTCTTGAGCAACTCATGTTGATAGTAATCGGGCACATATCTTGCCCTCAAAGCATTCTTCAAAGCTCTCCAATTAGTTATTGGAGGTTCATTGTGTCTAGCCCTTCTCCTCAACTCCTTTTCCCACCATGATGAAGCACTCCCTTCAAATTGAGTAATGGCATACTTCACCTTTTTAGCATCACTTATGTTGTAGATGTCAAAGTGCCTCTCTACTTTGAGTAACCATTCAAGATACTCTCCCGGGTCACTAGTTCCCTTGAAAGGTGGAAGAACTAGTTTGGGAACTTGTAGACGCCTTTCATCATCGTTTAGACCTCCTCTAGGATCTCTAGGATAAGGTTGGGCCTCTAGTGGGTCACCCTTGTCAAAATGGTTGATATCCCCATATTGCTCTTGTACAAACCGGTGACCATGCCCTCTACTTCTTCCTCTCACTCGACATCTTCCTCATTCTCGTCCTCTCACATGGCCTCTTCCCCTTTGGTATACTCCATCTCCCCTATATTCGTCATGGAAAACTTGATGGACATCGGCCAACTCATTCAACTTGTCCTCTTGAGCATGTTGAAAAAGTGGGTGTTCATCAACCGGGGCTCTTGAGGTGGTATGTGTGGTGGGGGAGGGGGATTGTCCCTCCTTGGTGGAACTTGAGGTAGATGTTGTGGAGCTATATTCATTGGTGGTCGAGGTTGGGTCATTTGGGGTGGTGGTATTATGGGTATGTGTGCTTGAGGTCTAAATGGTGGTTGGTGCACTTGTGGGTAGGACACTTGGGGTGGTGGAAAGTAACCTTGGTGGGGTTGTGGTGGTGAAGTTTAAACTTGTGGTGGAGTGTGATAAGGTTGAAGTTGAGGTACTTGTGGTCGAGGATGTGCGGTTGGAGGTTGGTAGGGGATAGGTGGTCGGTAGTTTGGTGGAGGAAAATAAGGTCCCTTTGGTGATTGTGGTTGCCTTGGTAAGTTTTGTGGTATTTGGTTGGGTTGGTGGTGTTGCAATTTTTCCCTTTGAAGCATTTCTCGCACTTGTGAAGGAGAGGGTGTAGTAGAGAATTAGTAAGCGTCATACTACGCTCCCTTCCTTGTTGCCTCAAGTGAGATTCCTTTATCATGGAATTCAACCTTGCATCCGTTTGGTGTTGCCGTATGCTAATATTGGTAACCTTCTCACTTAAGTTGGTAACCTTCTCGCTTATGTCATAAAGCATAGAAACAACATCATGCATCGGAGTCTCACTCCGTGGATCACAATTAGGAGTAGAAGTTTGTCCGTACTCCATGATACCTACAAAATGAGCAAACAAGTTAGTAGTAAAAGTCCTCACCAACTCACTTGGTGTCGCTCAACCCTCGTGTATCACACTTTGCACCAATTGGCTCTTGCGTGCTCAAAGTCCTATTCGCTCTTGCCTTTTCCCGCTCAAGTAGTGAATGTCAAAATTGCTAGCGAACTTAAGTTCCAAGGTTTCACAACAAGTTCCAACCGTCTTCGGGGTGGAGTGGAAGTTGTGTATTCACAAGGACGGACAATTAAAAGCAAACGGACTTGAACCAAGCAATTCACAACGAAATTAAAAGACAAAAGCATGAAACAATTGGCACGAAAGAAAGTTAAGCACACAAAGAAAACTGGACAGAACAATTTCTGAACTTCTGAACTCCTCTCTGGACTTGTTGCAATTTGCTGGATTTCCTTTCTCGAAACTTCAATTTTCCAGCTTCAAATCCCTTCCTAAGCACCTAAATCCTCAGCTCAAAGCCTCAAACTCTTGTCCAAAACTGCAGATTTTCAGCAGCTCAATCAGGGGAGAAACAGGGCAGAAATTTGCTCTCAAACACTGCCCCAATGCTACTGATCCTAGCTCAAATGATGTCCCAAGCTGCAAATTTGGAGCCCCAATTTTAGATTTCAAATGAAACCTAGCTTCTTCGATGAGCTCAGCAATGGCGGGGTTCAAATTGTGCTCAGATTCAATCGTAACTCCGAATTTTTAGGTCAAATCAGCAGATTAAACTCAGATAATGAAGGAATCAGGATTTTCGGAATAAAAATCCTTAGAGAGAACAAGGAATTCGATTTTTTTTGCAGTATACACACAAAACAGTGATAAACAATAGCAGATGAACAGTGATCTTACTATTTTTTTTTTTTTTTTTTTGAATTTTGCGAGTTGTTGATAATCAAAACAAAGACCCAAGGATTGATAGAACAATCCAAAAGCTCCGCTCTGATACCAAGATGATACGAACTATGAACCAAAACACGGATATGACAAAATACACAGAATCAACAATAAGAGCTAGACCTAAAATTGATTGGATGAACAAGAACCAATTAGTCTCTGAAGCCTAATTACCTCTATGAACTCAATCAATTGTAACCCTAAGCTATGAAAACCCTAAGAGATTGGCAACTCTTGAAAACCCGGATAAAGTAATTAAGCAATTAAGCATTCACTACTAATTGCTCACCAACTAAGACTAATTTAGCACTAATGAAAGCATAAACAAAGCAATAAAGGAATTAAAGGCATAAAAATAAATGCATTAATTAAAAGATAAGGAAAGAGTGTGAGACTTGCATGTCTTCAAGTTTTATCATTCATCAAGTCTAATTCAAAAAGGCACTAATGCTTAGCTATTTATACTATTGCTATTTTAGGTACAAGGAATTCCTAAAATAGCCCTAAAGAGTGACTTATAATGCAAATTAGCCACTTTGGGTAGAACCTACGCCAAGTTCATCTTCTTGCCTCAATTCTTGGTCTTCAAACCATTGGAACACATTGTAATGTGTATGAGACTTCTCTAAATTTCCTTCGGATGCTTCAAGCTTCATAATCAACAATCCAAGATCTTGCAACTCTTTGCTTGGCTTCTTGTGAATGGTCTAGATGAAATAGGTGAATGTCGGGGTGTATCAGTCTTCCTTTGTTCTTTACTCTCGCCTCTGTTTATTTACTTCTTCCTTTTCTTCTCTAGGCATCAAATTGTCATATCGCTTTTCTCTCTTCGTTAATATTTTCTACATTAAAAATTATGCCGCTGGATTTTTCTTAGTGACTTGCTACGTTGACAACCAGTGAGCTCTGCGACCTTCTTTCCAATTTACTTTTACTTTAATTTTCTTCTTTTTGACATTTGGTTTTTAGAAATTAATCAAAGAGGGATTGTTTATGTGTCAAAAGAAGATTAATCAACGTGAATATGATACATTAATCTCACTGAATGAGTGCAATAAGAAATAGTCAGTAACTAACATTTTCTTGTTATGAAACAATAAAAGAAGAAGAAGAGTATTGCAGAGAAAAAGAGAGAGAGAGGATTCTTATTGATTTGGGATGAATTACAATGGAATAGAACCCTCTATTTATAGGGAGAGGGTGACTTAGCCACCAAGCAATGAACCCTAGAATCTCTCTAAATATAGACATTCACCATAAATACAATTCTATTTATAACACTCCCCCTTGAATGTCTATTCAACAGATAATGTGCCTCGTTAAAACCTTAACTAAAATAAAATCCAGTGGGAAAAAAATTTTAGAGAAGGAAAAAGAGTACACATATCTAACAATACGCTTTTTGGTTGCCTCGTTAAAAACCTTGCAAGAAAACCCAGTGGGACAAAACCTTGTAAGGGAAAAAGAGTACAACGCGTATTAACTCCCCCTGATGAGAGCATCAATTCATATCCTTAAGCATTTGCATTCCAATCACCATCTTCAAAAGATCGTTGATAGATATTTGATAAACAATATCAGCCATATTAACTTCAACGAATTTGTTTCAACTTGAAATCATCATCCCTGATAGATGTATTGTCTTCATATGATCTTGTTGGAATCATCATTTCAATATCTTCACATAGGGGTGAAAACTCTTGCTATCGTATTATCATGCTCATAGTTATAGCAAGATACATATGTGCACAAATTGCATTTAGGATATAGTACTTCATGATCATGAATTCTATATGCTTTAAGCAATTTAAATCCTTCAAGGATTTTTAAGTCATATAAGCCATATAATAGATTTTAGATGCATATCAAGTTTTCATGTCTTGCTAGACATATAAGATATCGAAAACTGATTGCACACACCATTGACTTTATACTTTCAAGTGTTTGAACTACATGTTCAAAACTACATGTCTTTCATATGAAACCAAATCTATTCGAATTGTTTCTTCAAACTTAAGATCCTCATATATATTTAGCGCTATTATAGATGTCATCGACAAACATTTTATATCGGTTCCAGCTTTATTTTCATAAAGACATGACATAGAGATCTCTTCATTCATATTTTCAGGTACCTGAATCTCTCCTGAGATTTTATGAAGTGTTATGTCATGTGATCTTCCAGATCACTTGCCTCCTTTATTATGATCATTTTGATCATTTGATTATCTTCTTTATCAAGAAGTTTATTTGAAACCGATTTGTCTATACGCTTTAAGCGTACCATAGACTTTGTCCTTCTAGGACTTAATAGGAGCATTTGCAATGAGAATATAGTTACTTTCTTTGGGTCAGCAAATGCGTCTGACATGCTTTGCAATATATTGCAAATGAATTATCCTTTTATGAACTTCAAGTTCATATTATCTTATTCGAGAATTTAGATGTACAAATGATAATTCATTCCACGTAACTTTTTCTCAACTGTTTATCATGTCTCCCTCTCATGTTAGAAAATCTAACTTTCTTCCTCAATTTTGGAACCCATCTTTGTGTATTATGGTGTTAATCAAAATATACACCACACATCAATAATAATAAGATGGAATTATTTGGTTCCTGGCCCTGAACCACTTGTGAAGGGAGAAAATAATATACTTTCGTATATAACGTATATCAAACTGATATAGATAACTTTGTTCTCATAAGCAATTGTTTAGCTATTAAGTAGAGGCACTTATTAAATTATTTTGCTAAACCAACTGTGATGTAAACCAACTTATCAAGATGAACTTCTTGAATAGAAAATCTGGAAATTATGCTCGAAATTAAATTACTGAGCAAGTTACCTCGCAAACACCATGTTGCGGGTTAATAATAATCGCACATGTAACCATCTCATAGATGCATCTTATGTGGTATACATGGCAAGTGAATGGGCCCATATTCACCTTTTGATATTTCCAGCATTCATGGGATTCATCCCAATTTTTTAGTTGGTATATTAATTAATGAGAACAAGCAACATATGAGAATTCATAAAGAACTTTCTAGTTCTTTAATATTTACCCATGTAAATTCTCTTTTATTTTGCACATCATACTTAAATTGATATGGCTAAAATAATTATGCCAACTGAATAAATTATCAACATTGATAAACTTCAAGTTTACACCATGACGTGTGCAATTATCAATAAACTCCAAGTTTATTATGATATGAGTTTTTATATCAATAAACATCCACTTTACTGTGGTATTCTTTTATTTGTGTAGTACAAACTGGAGAATAAAGCGGGTGCCTTTTCACATGCATATTATCCCGCTACAAGTTGTAGTAATAGAAGATATTAAATCTTTCATTTATTTATAGTCTCAATATAATCAACCGCTTTCGCGTATACTTTGGAAACTAAATAAGTTTCTTTGAGACTTACTACAACACAATACCTTATTGATAATCAATTTTATTCCTCCAAAATAAATAATTGGCTCTTCCAGAGCTCTCAATTAATTTTGCACTACCACATATTCATCAACATCATATGGTGAATATCTCTTTTAAAGAGAAAGTTATAGTCATGGTCAAAATTATATGTAAGATCTGTTTCTTGCATTACTGTTATTCTTTAATAATCACATTACCAGAATATTTTGGCGTACAATAGGTACGTGACCAATGACCATTCATGCTATTATAATGACATTGTTTTCTCATATCATCTCAAACCTCCTTTTAGAGGTGAGTGTGGTATATTCACTACCACTAGCACATTCATATTCTTCCAAGAATGAATATGTATTCATAAATCAGATGTTTTCACATTCACATCATGAATGGACCATAATCATCTATATGTGCTTTATAAAATATCATGTCAAAGTGACAAATATTACTTTCACAGAGTGAAGGATTATTTTGAGAATCCTTATTATTCTCATTATCACAATGATGACGATTATAATTTCGTCTAATAACACGTCCACATCCATTGATACCTTCACGGTAATAATTTTGTCTTCTTTCAAACTTATCACCTTCTCTTAAGGGAATGAGAATGGAGCAAATTCAATGGGACGGGTTTTCACTTCTTGTGCTCGCGATCATACATGACTTTGATCATGGCAAGACATAGAAATTTACTTCAAGTGGTTATAATTTCTTACAAACTCCATTAGAGTTATAATCAAACTTTGTTGTCTTTGCTTGTATATAAAATCAAATTATAGAATTTCAAGAATTTAAAAGAGAAAAATAAAGTAAAATACTTACCCTAAATCTAGAATTTAATTATGAAGGAAGTTCATGGAATAATTGACCATCATTATGCTCAATCCCAAAGCTTCTACTCAATTGGTTAGAGTCTCGTGCTGATAACGTGTTATGAAACAATAAAAGAAGAAGAAGAGTATTGCAGAGAAAAAGAGAGAGAGGATTCTTATTGATTTGGGATGAATTACAATGGAATAGAACCCTCTATTTATAGGGAGAGGGTGACTTAGCCACCAAGCAATGAACCCTAGAATCTCTCTAAATATAGACATTCACCAAAAATACAATTCTATTTATAACATTTCTATTGTTATAAAAAGTTTGATTAATAATAAATAACCGCATGTTACTTGTTAGCTTGATAAGCAAGTCACCCGGTCCATATAAATTTGCTAGGATGCTGTTAGAGTTGATGCACACGCGGAAACACATTAAAGAAAAGGAACATTACTTTCAGACCGAGCAATAAATGCGGCTTCAATTGGCTATTTGAGCTTGAAATCCTATACTCTGAACATTGCCGAATTGTAGCTTTATTTCTATGCCAAGAGCTGTCCAAGCTTTATTATATTCCAGGATTTGTCCAAAAGCACAGTAGGTCATTCAAGACTATGTCCACAATGCATTCAATCTCTTGCTGCAGCCATATTGAGAATGCAACTCCATGATTGCTTTATCATGGTAAGTATTATATTTTTCCCTGTTTCATATGAAGCTATCATTTTAGAGTAGCTTTTTTAAATGAATGTGCTTTGTTCTAATTTGGTTCTTTTTCTCTTTTGGTCTCCTAAGACTCTTAGTAAAGTGGATCCTCAATGTTCTCTTTTTTGAGGTAGCAAATTAGGTGATATTGATGAATATTGAGGATGGATTACCATGATTTTGAATGTCAATATATGATTCTAATAAAGGAATCTATACATTCCCTGATAATTGTAATTAATACATTAATTTGTTGATATAAATGAAGCATTAGAAGGAATTAAAGAACAATAATAAAGATGGTATTTAGTTTTATCCAAATGAAAAAAATAGTATTCCAACAAAATCAGAGTATATTTTTCTTACTTTTATAAGTTTGGGCAAGTTTGTAGATGAGAATTGCACTAGGAATTGATGGGGTTGCATCGCTGTAAAAATTAATTAACTTAGAAGTGTCGTAGTTCTTTCTTTATTTATAAAGTGTGCAAGTAATCTACGTTTATTATCACCCTCAACACAGTTACAACCTTTAATTTGTTCCATTTCAAAGCTTCCCGTCTACTGAGGAATGAAAAAAGAGTGTCTGAAGTGCTTACTTAAGCAAGCATGTCCATGTCTGAAGTAGCTTAAATAAGTTGCTTATTTACGCAACATGTCCTTACATTCTTGAAAGAAACACTCAAAGTGATTGACGAAATTCATAAAGTAACTATTGATTGGCATGTTCTATATTTAAGTTCTTACTTGCAGCTATTGATGGATTACCCCCAAATTATCTGTACGAAGATCCTATCATTTAATTTAATCCTTCTAAATTTTAAATTTCATAACGACTACTTATCGTACCAAGATACCAAGTTAATTGAAGTCTCACGAAGGGGACAAGATTTTGGGATGCGATAACAGTTAGTGTGTACTCTACTCATTTTTGTTGGTTCTTTGATATGTTATGGATCTCGAAATACTATTTCTGCATCTCCTTGACCAAGCCTGAGTACATTAGATTGGATGTATTTCCATCTGAAGCTTAATTTTTATTCTTGAGATTGACGAATATTTTACGATTGTATGTGCGCTTGTCGCAGGACTCAGGACATATGGTGATATTTGACAATTATGGATTGAATTGACTTCTCTTTCTTTCTTTATTTAGAACCAGAACATAATGTGGGCTGAGTAATTTTCTGATTTGATTTATTGTTGACCTTGAATTTGATTTGGATTTTTGATATGTTACGAGTTGTTTAACCATTTACATTTATGTATTCGTGAAGATTATTTATCAAATGTTTGCTTTGTTTAAAAAGTTTTGGAGCACATTTTTCTTTACAGACATATCACCAGGATCAACAATACGATGAAGACGTAATCTGGTTACTCCATATTCTGACATACACTGTAGTGTTTGGTAGATATGTAGATACTGAACATTATTTTGTCCTGTAATGTCAGCATATTGAATAGATTTGTACATAATGTACGTTCTCCATCAAGTTGTTATGCACGGGCATCCACTTCTAGTAGTAATACATAAGAAGAAAATAAAGAGCATACATTTAAAAAAAAGGTATATTATTCATTCCAAGACAAGATTACTTGTGGTTTGAGGTAGTTAAGTCTCTAGAACCTCCTTATATCCCTGAAAGGTAGCTAACTACCTTACATGAAATGCGATAAATCCCTTGATATGAAGATATTCACCTCTACATGTACTAAGGTTAAGGCTGAAGATTTGTAAGGCCATCGTAGTGGATCAAAAGTGAAGCCTTTTTCCTTCTGTTGGAGATTCTCTGGTATATTTCGTCTATCAACTCTTAGTAGTCCCTTCACTTGAATCGGTAAATTTGTAAAACTAGTTTAAGTTTTGTTATTCACTGAATCGAAACTCAAAGCTGCTAACTTGTCTATTACTTGGTTTGTCTCCTTGTAGCAATGTTTCAAAAGATGCTACTTTGGTTCAACATACAAGTCTTCCGCATTTCATTGCTGATTTTCCGTTGGATCTGATTATAGCCATTACTGTAGTCTCCTAGTAGTTTGGAGTCATTCTCTGCTTTTATGTGTTCAAATTCATTGTCGAGATACCGGGTAGGTTTTTACCTGTAAAACGATACAATTGAATTTATAGCGTGGTTTATAGTATACAAGCAAACTTATTTTATCGAAAATGACAAATAAGAACGGAAATAATATTAACGAATAAAATTTCATATTTGGTGCTTTCAGAAACACAAATAGCAACAAGAACTAAATGGATAACAAGGCAACAAAATAATCAGAACACCGATAAGGTATGAATGAAATCAATTAAGGGACAGATAATAATTCAAGTAATCAAATTGTTCCCAACGCATGACTTACAATAAGAATTTTCTCCGAGGCACACACCTCAAACCATAAGCCACACTATCCCGAATCTTACATACATGGCACCTCGTGCCCACATTATCAATCACATTCGCCGGAAAAGTCAACGTGCTACCATGTACATTGTATCCGTGTCGATTGCCAAATAAAAACATTCGGATAATTTATTTAAAAAAAACAAGGAAAAATAATAATTTCGAATAAAATGAGGCTACAAATTTAATGGGTTTATTTTAAAAGTCAAATAAAGTAAAATAAAGTACAATTTATATAAAGTAGAGTATCAAATGGGAAAAATGAGTTTAGTTTAGAATCAATTAAGGTAAAGTAAATTAAAATAACATTTTTAAATAAAGTAAAACATCGGATAAATTAACAAATTAAATGTAGAATCATTTAAAGTAAAGCATGATAACAATTCAAATATAGTAAATCACCAAGTGAGATGACGAGTTTTATTTTGAGAGTCACATATAGTAAAGCATGTTATCAATCAACCAAATTCACCAAGTAACAACGGAAGCACATATTAGCATATTAAAGCAACATATCAAATCACGTAGAATGCAAGACTCACCCAAAAAATCACAATCGTTCCAACACAAGAGTAACAAGAAATAACCAAGTACAATCAAAACTACGAATGGAATAAGGTGAAAAACAAAATAATAACTGTTCCAATCAACAAATGTTTCCAACATAGAATGTACAACAAGAATCACATCGAGGTACCACACCTCATTTTCACATTTCCAAGTCATAATCACAATTTTCCTTATATCATCGTGTGAGCCTTGCATTTATTTTAAAATTTTTTTTTGGAAATAGCTACACGCGTTTTAGCCCCTTATCTCATCGCGTGGCTTCAAGTATTCCTTACTAGTAACACGCGTATAAATCCTACCTTATACCACCGCATGCGTATCAATATCACAACACAATGCCCATTTGCCAAAACATTACCAAAATCAACAATACCAATGTTACCACAACACATAGCCCATTGCTCAACCACAATATGTACAGAAATCTCAATAACAACAAAATGAACGAGGAATAACTCAACAAGAAAAGGTATTACAATAACTAACAATTTCAACCACAAACGTGTCAATAGCTCTCAACAACTACAACTTCCATAACTCAACAATGAAGGTATTTCTATAAAATTGCAACTTCAAATTCAAATGCATAACATAAGCTCAACAATAAGAGAGGTAGCATGAAATAGCAACTACAACTAAATGCATGAGTATGACTCAACAATGGAAAGAATAGCAAAGGCCAGGGCATTCCCCCTTTAGGCCTCTTTCTCACACACTTACGATCGGAATCCTTTGAATCTCATAACTGTTACGATCGCCTATCATGCAGCATATACGACTCTGATCTTGTAAGTGCGCCTATGCGACTCTTCTCTCCTTTTTCCTCTTGCTAAGCCCATCTCTCAGCCTCACTTTGTAAACATATGCTTGACAAGATGTCCCTCTAAGCATCTATAGGTATACTTACGTTCTTCGCTCGGTACTTTGTCAAACTTACGAATATTGGTATATCTTATTTCATAGGCCCGATTAGTATCCGCATGACTTTACTACATCTAAGTAGGTCATAATATACCATAACTCTTACCTCGATTTATCGTTACTGAAGTCTGTTTCCAAACTCCAGGTTACGTTTGTTGCTTATCCCATATGTATAAATCCAAGTCCTTTAATGACGGCCTAATCTCATCTCATACGTTATAACTTTTATTCATCCATTCCTGACTCACCTTAATATTGATCTATAATCTACCACCGATAACTTGACCTTCTATGTAATATTGTCGCTAGGGCTCACGTCTCATCGGGGAACATCTGAAATGATTAGACTGATCCACTTGGGGCGCTACCATGGTTTTATAACCGTATTTCATAGCATCCCAAAGTGATTCACTGATAACAACACGATAGGGGATTCAAGAATTACTAAGAAAAACGAGAAATGTGCGGAAGCTAAATCAAGAAAGAGTTTCTTGAATTCAAGAATTCTATTCTTAAAGTTGAATCCTAACAACAATTAGCTAACAAAGAACTAATCGCCTTTGGTAGAGAATTAAACCCAAGAGACAGATTGAGAAACCCGACCCTTTAGAATAACAAGAACAACAATAAGTAGACTTATCACCTTTCTTGAATACCTAGAAGTGATCTAAGATTTCGAAAGAATTTAGTCTTACCACCTTAAGTTGAGACTTGAAGGTTGAAGAATAAATCCAAGAGTAGCCACACACAAGAGTGCAAGAAAAATCTCACAATTTTTATTGATAATAGTCTAAGTCTAAAAGCAAAGAAGATACCCTTTATATAGAAATTCTACCTAAAAAAACAAGGAAATAAAGTCTTAAACTACTTTGGACAACATGTCCAACTACCATAGGAGAAGGTGAAACTCTAGGAAACAAAAACCAATTCAATCTTGGAAAGTAACTCCAATAATATTAGGAAAAGAAAAACAAAACCTTAATTACCTAGGAAATCATCAAATATGTCCTAACAGGCTATGAAACAAGATAAGGAACTTTGACTCCTCCTATGTCTTGGTCGCCCCTCCTTTAGCTCCTTTGTGAGTTGATTTAGGCACCTAAATTAGGCCCTCCTTGGCTGGTGCTTGGACCCCAATCAACCTCCTCTTGGACTTGGACTTGGACCATGAAATGAGTGTAGCACTTAGCTAAATCCCCTCCATAATTTTTTTGAGCTCTTCTTCCACCATTAGCACCTTCTTGATCTCCCATTGAAGCCCAACAACCTTGTCCATGAAGCTATCATTCCCCTCCTCTTGAAAAGAATTCGTCCTCAAATTTGAACCTACATCAAACAAGGATAAGTCAACAACATTAAAAGTAGCACTTACTTGAAACTCACCTGGAAGGTCCAATTTGTAAGCATTATCTCCAATTCTTTCAAGTACTTTAAATGGTCCATCTCCTCTAGGGTGCAATTTTGTCTTCCTTTTTGAAGGAAATCTCTCCTTCCTCACATGAACCCAAACCAAATAACCATATTTCTTCGTATCATTCCTCCTCTCAATTGCAAGTCTCGATTGTAAGCAAATTCTACCATAGGCAAGTGATCCTCCCAAGAAGTTAATTTTCCTTTTAGAACAGCCCTTAACATATTTCCTAAGGTTTTATTTACTACCTCAGTTTGCCCATCAGTTTGTGGATGACGCGAAGTAGAAAACAACAATTTTGTTCCCAATTTTCCCCAAAGCGCACGCCAAAAGTGGCTTAGAAACTTAGCATCCCTATCACTAACAAAATTTAACAACTTCTCTAACAAATAAATCAGCAACATGAGAAGCATCATTAGTGTTTAAACAAGGAATAAAACGAGCCATTTTTGAGAACCTATCTACCACAACAAAGATGCTATCCTTACCATACCTTGTTCTAGGCAATCCTAACACAAAGTCCATAAAAATATCAATCCAAGGTGAAATAGGCACCGGTAATGGCGTGTATAAACCAAGTGGCAACACATTAGATTTAGCTTGTTTGCATTCAAGGCATTGAGCACAAAATCTTTCCACATCTTTTCTCATATTGGGCCAAAAGAAATTTTCAGCAAGGATGCCAAGTATTATAGGCACACCAAAGTGTCCCATAAGCCCCCAACAATGTGCTTCCCACACAAAAACTTCTCGCAAAGAACAATTAGGGACACAAAGCTTATTCTCTTGAAAAAGAAACCCATTTTTCAGATTATACTTCTCAAAAGGCCCATTTAAACATGCCGAAAATGCGACATCAAAATCAGAATCATCAACGTATAAATCCATAATATGATCAAATACCATCAATTTAGAAGTAAGAGAATAAACAAGAGCGTACCTTCTTGCGCATCAGCAACTATATTGTCTTTGCCTTGCTTGCAGCTAATCACATAAGGAAATGTCTCAATGAATTCAACCTATTTGGCATGTCTTCTACTCAATTTACCTTGGCTTTTCAAGTATCTTAAGGACTCATGGTCAGTTTTTATCACAAACTCATTTGGCCACAAATAATACTGCCATGTAGCAAGAGCCCTTACCAAGACATACAATTCTTTATCATAAGTAGAATAATTCAATGCAGCCCCATTCAACTTCTCACTAAAATAAGCGATTGACTTAGAATCTTGCATTAAAACAGCCCGAATACCTCTACCAGATGCATCACATTCAATTTCAAAGGACTTATTAAAATCATGTAATTGTAACAAAGGAGCAGAACACAATTTATCCTTCAAAATATTAAATGCATGCTCTTGTTCTTTTCCCCGATTAATGTCCTTGTCCTTCATCTACCTCAACTCCTCTAGAACTCACAACAAAACCCAAGAAAACTACCTTATCTACACAAAAAGTGCACTTGGATAGATTTGCATACAGTTGTTGCTCCCTAAGCACATTACAAACTTGTTTCTAATGTTTGAACCCAACTTACATTCTGCAAAAGCCTTACCAAAATCAGAATCGTTAGAATAAAGTTCCTTGATTTGATCAAAACCCATCAATTTAGAAGTAAGAGAAGAAACCAAGATATACCTTCTTGAAAGTGCATCAGCAACCACATTCTCTTTTCCTTGCTTGTAAGCAATCACTTATGGAAAGTTTCAACAAATTCAATCCATTTTGCATGGCGATGATTAAGCTAGGGTAGCAGGTCTGATGTGCACAGCCGATCTATGGCGTACGATGGCTTATCTCCGTCGGTTGTGCTCTAAAATCGACGAAACCTTAACCTTTGCGCACATGATCTCCCCCTAAATTTTCTACGGGGGCAGGATAAACCTTAGCAAGTGTTGTCAGCACACCCATCTCACGTATGTCGGTGGATGGAACGATTCATTGTCATTAGCTGAAATTTTATTTTCTTCATTCCATCTACTTGATGGGAACCACCACGGTTTCAAAGGCTGGCCCAATGGATTCAAAAATCCTAGATATCTCCATATCTTCGTACGTGAGATAATTGATGTAAGCTCAATTTGACCTAATTTTCTGATATGAAGGTTATGTTATGAGTTATTTTAGGCTTATGATAGTCATGTGTGACCTTTTGAAGCCAAGCGAGTTGTGGAACAAAAGTTAGCAATGGTCATCACAAGTTACATTGATAAATGTGCAGAAAATTAGGTCAAATATAGCGGCGCATTTCTACGAAATCAACAAGCGATAACATTAGAACGATCCCTACGACGTAAGTATCGCTATATCCCTACTTTTTGTATTTAATCTTTTAATATCAAGGAAGGTTGATAAATTCGTTTCCTTATAGTTAGAACTCACTGGAAGATGATCGGAAGTTGTGGGTAGTGGGCTGGTCTCTCGTCGTTTCAATTTCACGCTAATGGATAACTTGTTTTTTGGGTGTGTTATGGTATATTTGGCGTTTTTGTTGTATTAAAGGTCCCGAATTGTAGTTAGGTTATTTTCGAGTTGCTGGTTGTATTGTGTTGTTGTCTCGCATATGGTAGGCTTGAGGGAGCAGTAAAATCAGGGGAAATGCTGCCCGTTTTATTTTAGAATCGAGTTATCGTTTGCGATACGTGATATAGTAGCGCCATCTAAGTTGTACATGTATTTATTTGTTATAGGGTTGGCGCGCTAGTTTTCATAAGCTTGTTGTTGAGTTGCATTGATGTTAAGTTTCCTTTTTGACGTGATCCATATGATACAAACGAAACGAGCAAGCGCGCAACTTTGATAAAAGACTCTATTCATAGAAGTACCCTATGTTGTTGTGTCCTATTATTATATCGCAAAGGCATATTGATTTACTTGCATTACATTCATTTTTACATGACCCATGACCAGATGACGATGCGTGTCTTATACGATGATGATTTCGCTCACAGAGGACGAGATGATATGATCGGTGCTTCTTGAGAATTTATGTGCTTCTTTGAATAACTTACATGTAGAAAAATCCATGAGATTAGTAATTGATACTTGGCTATATTTCAAAGTGTCTTATTTGATTCATATGGTAGAGATACTTGTACTAAAAGGATGTATGATCAATCTTTTTCAATTTCTTAGCCATGCACATTTTTGGACTACCTTAAGAGAGGTTTTAGTAGACTACCTAAGTAAGCATAAATTTTATTGGGATGATGAAGTCCATATGCTAATAAGGGATTATACACCAATTAGGCTTCATTGGACACATGGACACTATCTTGTTTTATTCCTACCGTTTCTACCAAGACGAATTTTCTTCAAGAAGAGGGGATGATAGCATCCTAGGAAGCTCAACTCTAATCAAAGACAAGGATGAAGGCAAGTGGTAAGTTTTATAATTGTTTTATGGCTTAACTTTATGTCCAAGAAGAAGAGTATTGGATCCCAAGAGACATCGTTTAAAGAAGCTACGAATCTCTGTTGTTTGGACGGTGTGGGCCAACTCCGGACCGCCTCTATCTTCTTCAGATCCACCTGAATACCTTCACTGGCCCACCTGCCCCAAGAACGCCACTGAACTGACCATAAACTCACACTTGGAGAACTTAGCATAAAGCTTCTCCTCCTGGCTACGACAGTACACGAAATATATAATCAAATGCATGAACGATTCTAGGGCATTGGTTAGGCCAAAAGACATCTTAAGGAACTCATAATGATACCCTGACATGAGATCATTCTTGGAGAACACCCTCGCCCCCTGAAACTGGTCAAATAAATCATCAATGCGCGGCAAGGATAGTTGTTCTTTATTATGTTGTTCAATTGCCTGTAATCAATGCGCATTCTCATAATGTCATCCTTCTTCTTCACAAATAGTTCAAGGTTGCACTCAAAGGTGACAAACAACCCTTCTCAAGGAGTTCCTATAGCTTCTTCAACTCAGCCGGTGCCATGCGATACGATGGAATCCGAATTAAAAATCCCTGTCCGGCGGCATGCCCCGCAGGACTCTACTGGGAGCATAGTCCGACATACCTTGCCACTAAATCCGTGGCACTTCCTACATAGCCAACGTCATCGTCTTAGCGTGAAAATCCAGATTAGCATGACACGGAGA
Organism: Nicotiana attenuata; assembly: GCF_001879085.1. NCBI lineage: Eukaryota > Viridiplantae > Streptophyta > Magnoliopsida > Solanales > Solanaceae > Nicotiana > Nicotiana attenuata. Next base: position 72,650 of record NW_017674635.1, on the reverse strand, counting down.
TAACCAATGCATGCCCAACTCAGTAAGTATGGACTGATAGGTAATGACGAACTTAACCTTAACAGGTAAACAAGAACAAACTGTACAGAAAATAGGCATGCTTTCAAGTCAATTATTCAGCTCTAGAAGTAAAGTAAATACAACTCTGGACAATGTGATATAAAGTTCAGTTAACCTCTACGCGCCAATGCACAGAATGTATGAAATGCACCATGTACTTCGACGCTCAAGTGCTCAACCACTCGCTACTGTATATGGCCATCTGGCCTAGGGAAGATCCATCACGGAATATATACACATCACCGACAACAGTCGCTCAGTACCAAGGAAGGCCATTCCAGCCCTCTAGAGAGATCCATCTCTAGGTATATAAGTACTTCGGGCAAGATCCATGTCCAGGGAAGATCCATCCCTGAAATATATAATTCGCGCCCACTGTGGGTGCGCAGACTCCGGAGGGGCTCCTATGGCGAAGCGCTATCATAATCAATATAACTGCTGCGGCGTGCAGCCCGACCCCATAATTGTCACTCATAATCAGGCTCTCGGCCTTAATCAGTCATTCACCTCTCCGGTCCCACCACGGGCTCACGGCGCACGCCCGTACGCCCGTCACCTGGAATGTGCTTGTGACACCCCATATTTTCGTATGTTAAAGTTTCATCGTAAGTTAATCGACGTTAGTTCGGGAATAAGATTATTTTGAGAGCATAAGCATTATGATATTTCAAACAAGTGATGAGTAAATTCGTGAAGGTGAGAGGGCGTTATATACACGTATATATGCGTAAGAATGTGTATATGGGATATGGGAAAAGGTTTCGGCATTATATACGCACCACCATCTTATCATGATATGATGGGATGCCCTCACAGAAAGGCTTTCTGAGAGAGACCATGAGCCCTTGCTCTGTTCCCGTCCTATTGGTACCCAAAAAGGATGGAACTTGGAGGATGTGTAAATTCGTGAAGGTGAGAGGGCGTTATATACACGTATATATGCGTAAGAATGTGTATATGGGATATGGGAAAAGGTTTCGGCATTATATACGCACCACCATCTTATCATGATATGATGGGATGCCCTCACAGAAAGGCTTTCTGAGAGAGACCATGAGCCCTTGCTCTGTTCCCGTCCTATTGGTACCCAAAAAGGATGGAACTTGGAGGATGTGCGTGGATTGTAGACAAATCAACAAGATAACTGTAAAGTATCGCCATCCTATTCCTCGTCTCGATGACATGTTTGATAAATTACATGGATCCAAAATCTTTTCTTAAATTGATCTAAAAAGTGGTTACCATCAGGTTCGAATGAATCCCTGAGATGAATGAAAAAACTTTGAGGATTTTCATGAAATTTGTTGTGGTGTACTTTGATGGTATCTTGATCTTTTCTAACACTTTTGAGGAGGAGCATGTAGAACACCTAAAACAAGTTTTTGAAGTTCTTAGAAAGTGTACTTTTTGTGTGGATCGTGTGATTTTCTTGGGTTTTTAATTAGTTCTAAAGGAGTTGAGGTTGATCAAGAGAGAATCAAAGCAATAAAGGAATGGCCTTTCCTTCGAGTGTAACTGAAGTTAGGAGTTCTCATGGACTTGCTCTTTTAACTTGTTGAAGGAGTAGTTATGTTCTGCTCCTTTGTTACAATTGCCTACTTTAGTGAGAAGTTGAGTGGAGCCACATTGAACTATTCCACTTATGACAAAGAGCTATATGCTTTGGTAAGGGCTTTAGCCATATGGCAACATTATTTTTGACCAAGAGAGTTTGTCGTTAAAACTGACCATGAATCCTTGAAGTACTTGAAGAGTCAAGGTAAGCTTAGTAGGAGGCTTGCTAATTGGGTTGAAATCATCGAAACTTTTTCTTATGTAATTTCTTACAAACAAGGGAAAGAGAATGTTGTTGCTGATGCACTATGAAGAAGGTATGTCTTAGTTACTACTCTAACTTCTAAATTTGAAGGGTTTTGATCAAATCAAGGGACTTTATGCTAATGATGTTGATTTTTGCAAGATTTTGTAGATTGTAAGTTGTGCCTTTTTAGAGGTTTAATCTTCAAGATGGGGTTTCTTTTTAAGGAAAATAAGTTGTGTATTCCTAATTGCTCTTTACGTGAAGTATTTGTAAGGGAAGCACATTGTGAAAGAGTGTGTGCACAATGTTTGGAATGTAAACAAGCTAAATCTAAAGTGGTAAACATGGTCTTTACACGCCATTACCTGTTCCTACTTCACCTTGGCAATATTTCTATGGATTTTGTGTTAGGTTTGACTAGAACAAGGTATCGTAAGGTTAGTATATTTGTTGTGCTCTCCAAAATGGCTCATTTTATACCTTGTTTTAAGACTAATGATGCTATACATGTTGCTGATCTATTTGTAAAAGAAGTTGTTATATTGAGCCACTTTTGGCGTAATTGTTGTTTTCTATTCCTTGTCACCCAACACACGCACCTGCGCCCTCTCTTCCACCTACGCACACGCACATTCCTGCTTCTACGGCTCGCACCTGTGGCTCCCACTATGCAGGTGTGGTCATGACAACTGAGTTCCAACTTCAGCAATTCACCAAACTTCAAAACTGAATGTGATGCTTCTGGTAAAGTAATAGGTTATGTTTTGATGCAAGATTCTAAACCTATTGCCTACTTTAGTGAGAAGTTGAGTGGAGCCACATTGAACTATTCCAAAGAGCTATATGCTTTCGTAAGGGCTTTAGCCACATGGCAACATTATTTTTGGCCAAGAGAGTTTGTCGTTAAAACTGACCATGAATCCTTGAAGTTCTTGAAGAGTCAAGGTAAGCTTAGTAGGAGGCATGCTAATTGGGTTGAAATCATTGAAACTTTTACTTACGTATCTTATTACAAATAAGGGAAAGAGAATGTTGTTGCTGATGCGCTATGAAGAAGGTATGTCTTAGTTACTACTCTAACTTCTAAATTGATGGGTTTTGATCAAATCAAGGGACTTTATGTAAGTTGTGCCTTTTTAGAGGTTTTATCTTCAAGATGGGTTTCTTTTTAAGGAAAATAAGTTGTGTATTCCTAATTGCTCTTTACGTGAAGTATTTGTAGGGGAAGCACATTGTGAAAGAACATGTGCACAATGTTTGTAATGTAAACAAGCTAAATCTAATTACTTCACCTTGGCAATATTTCTATGGATTTTGTGTAAGGGTTTGACTAGAACAAGGTATTGTAAGGATAGTATATTTGTTGTGGTAGATAGGTTCTCCAAAATGGCTTGTTTATGGTGCTTTACGTGTTGCTGATCTATTTGTAAAAGAAGTTGTTATGTTGAGCCACTTTTGGGGTAATTGTTGTTTTCTATTCCTTGTCACCCACAAACTGATGGCCAAACTGAAGTAGTTAATAGAACCTTAGGAAATATGTTGGGAAGATCACTTACCTATGATTGAATTCAGTTACAATAGAACAATCCATTCTTTACTCCACTCTATTTATCCATTACCTACTAATGCAATTGCTACTCTTGATGGTTGGACAAAGGCTGAAATGATGAAAAAAAATTCATGTGCACACAAGGCTTGCAATTGAGAAGAAAAATGATCAAACTGCCTTGAAAAAGAATAAGGGTCGAAAACAAGTTGTTTTACAACCTGGAGATTTAATTTGGGTTCACTTTAGGAAGGGAGAGATTTCCTTCCGAAAGGAAGTCAAACTTGTATCCTTGAGGAGATGCCCCATTTCTAGTCCTTGAAAGGATTGGAGACAATGCTTACAAGCTCACCTTCCTGGTGAGTTTTAAGTAAGTGCTACATTCAATGTTCCTGAATTCGATCGAATTCGGGGATGAATTCAAGAGGGGAATGATAGCATCAAGGACAATGATAGAGTCTTGGAAGCTCCAAGAATTCTCAAGCTAAAGAATTGCAGACTAAGGTTGTTGCACTACATAGGCAAATAAAGAACTTTTAATTGTAGAGGTAGAGCTCAAGTCCAATTAGGCAAATAAAGACATCCTTTGAAGAAGGTCAGTTTTGGACCAATTAGGCTCCTAAAATGGGTCCAAACTTGCAGCCCATGAAGTCCTACACAAAGCCACATTTTTATCACATAAAAAGGACTTACTTGATGTCCAAGAGATGTTGAGTGCAATTGTTGTTCTTGTTATTCTAAAGGGACCGGTTTCACAATCTATATCTTGCTTTTAAGTCTCTAACAAAGGCGGTTAGTTCTTCGTTAGCTAATTGTTGTTGTTAGGCTTACTGTCAAGAATAGACTTCCTCAATTCATTCTATCTTTAATTTTCCGTCCTTTTTTGTTTCTCTATTTTCATTTAGCTTCCGCACATTTCTAGTTTTGTTACTTTTTTCGGATTTCGTGACGTGGGTCCGAGGGCCAGATTAGAGTCGATTTTGGGATTTGAGTCAAATTAGTAGTTTGTTTGGTGGAAATTGTTCCTTGGCATATACTAGATTCGGGACGTTTGGGGGTCGGTTCGAGAGGAAAATACATCGCGGAGCATATTTTGCTCGTATTGAGGTAAGTAACGGTTATAAATCTGGTCCTAAGGGTATGAAACCCAGGATATCGTGTCATATGACTATTTTGGAGGTGACGCGCATGCTAGGTGCAACTCAAGAACCATCTGGTACAAAGTGTGATGTTTTTTTTACCGATATAATGGCTTTGTCACACAAAAGGGGAATCCAATCTTAAAACTTCCTTCATCTAGAATAACTCGCTGGAGCACCCTTCCATTCACCTTTTCGATACACGAGAGTTGAGCGATGTGGACATCAAGTGAGTTGGTGAGGACTTTTACTAATCTTGTTTCCTCGTTTTGTTGGTATAGTGCAGTACGGACATACTTCTAGTCCTACTTGTGATCCAAGGAGCGAGACTCCGATTCATGAAGTTGTTTCTATGTTTATGACACTCGTTGTATTGCTAATAGGAAATATCTCCTCTTTGAACACCACATCCCTGCAAACAAATATGCTCCAATTGTCAAGATCATATAGCCTATAACGCTTTTGAGTTTCTGAATATCCAATAAGAACAGTCTTACCTTAAGTCACACTACCTTATTTATCAAATATACTGCAGTCCTTACATAATCATAATCTTCTAGGAAATGCACTTGCTACCTCCAAGACATGCCCGTGCTTTCGTTCAACCACCCCATTTTGTTGTGGGGTGTATGGACAACTATTCTGATGTATTATTTCAAGAGAAGCAAATAAAGTGTTGCAAGGTTATTAGATACCTCAGGAAAGCCCAGCCAGAACCACACGTCCAAGTTTCCGTGCATGTGGCTCGTCCGTGATAACTTCTTCGGATTTGCATGAACTAGTTCAGTACCATTATCTGATCTAACAACCTTCACTGTGAATTCAAACCGAATCTTTATCATTGCAAGGAAGTTCTTTATTACAACAACTACTTCACACATGGATTGTATAAAACATACCCAAGTACATCTGCTATAGTCATCTACATTTGTAACAAAATAGAGTTTTTTGTCATATGCAGGTACCTAATGAGGTCCCCAAACATCCATGTGAACAAGCTGGAAACAGCCACTTGACCTAGTACTACTAGTAGGAAATTGTAATCTACACTGCTTTGCCAAAGGACATACTTCACAATTGTGTGGCACTCCAGTGTGTATTTAATTCGTTGATGCCGAAACATGTTCCATAGACTCTGCAGATGCATGGCCTAGTCTCAATTGCCACAATCTTGTATCTCCATATTCCTTTAAGAAGCTTGCTCCTGTTATTGGTAGGTTCTCTTTTATCAGGTACAATCCATTGTTATCTCTACCAATCCCCATCATGCCAATGTAGTTGTCACATCTCGCGTTTTCATACGTTAAAGTTTCGTCTTCAATTAATCGACATAGACTTGGAGATGAGATTATCTTGAGGTTAACTTATATATGCTATTTATAACAAGCGTATGAAATGCACTTGCTACCTCCAAGATATGCCCGTGCTTTCGTTCAACTAACCCATTTTGTTGTGGGGTGTATGGACAACTATTCTGATGTATTATTTGATCTAACAACCTTCACTGTGAGCATTATATGATCTAACAAAATTCAGTACCATTATCAGTCTCCCCATATAATGTATATGCAATGATTGACCCAGGTTCCCCCTTATCATATGTTACTCTGTTGGTTGGTAGTCAGTTTCGAATAAAACCTGAATTGGTGTCAACACCTGTTGGGGACTCAGTGATAGCTAAGCGAGTATATACTAATAATGATTCATAGTCGATCTACAGTAGCGGACCTAATCGAGTTAGATATACTAGAAATTGATGTTATAATGTGTATGGATTGGTTGGCTTCTTGTCATACCAACGTTGATTGTAGATCAAAGAGAGTCCGATTTCAATTTCCAGGGGAGCTTGTTTTGGAGTGGAAAGGTAATACGGCGTCGCCGAGAGGTTGATTTATTTCCTATCCCAAGGCAAGAAATATGATCAGAAATGCCCCCGAAGTGGTGAAAGAGTTGAAGGAACATCACATTGGGGAGCGCCTGTGTTATTTGTAGGTAAGAAAGATGGTTCCTTACGGATGTGTTTTGATTATAGACAATGGAATAAGGTGACGATCAAGAATAAGTACCCTCTCCCGAGGATTGTTGATTTATTTGACCAATTGGGAAGTGCCAAGTGTTTTTCAAATATAGACTTGAGGTCCAGGATATGTTACGACTTGTGTGATTGACTTCAAGGTAGCTAGGATGATCATCTGCCGATTATTATTATTGGGTTCGCGTATAATAATAGCTATCATTCCAGTATTCAAATGACTCCATACGAAGCTCTTTACGGATGGAAGTGTAGGTCGCCCATAGGGTGGTACGATGTTGGGGAAAAAACGTTAGTAGGACCAGAATTGGTACAACAGGCAATCGAGAAAATTACGCTAATGCAGGAAAGGTATTTCTAAAGGTATCACCGATGAAAGGTGTTATGAGGTTCGGTTAGAAAGGAAAACTTAGCCCTCGGTACATTGGGCCATATACGCAAGGTAGGCCAAGTAGTATCCCTTTGTTAGAGTTTGTACAACTTAGTCTTTCATGTGTCTATGCTCCTTAATGTATCGGATGCTTTCAATTCAAGTATTTAGCTCAAAAGGTAAAGTAAGCCCGAGATTTTGGCTCCAGGTATCTATACTTCCGACAAGATCCATGGATCTTCATCCATCCCTCAATAATATCATCCTTGCCCACTGTGGGTGCAGACTCCGTAGGGGCTCCTAAGGCCCAAGCGCTATCATAATCAATATAACTATTGTAACGTGCAGCCTTACTCGGTCATTCAGCTCTCCAGTCTTACCCCGGGCTTACAATGTCATTAAAACAACCCAGAACGATGATATGATTAACCAATAACTAACCGAGACTGAGATATGGTATAGAAATGCATGATCATCATTGAGTGGAATCTAAAGCGAAAACTAGAGAGATGAAACCGATAAATGAACACTAAGGTCCAAACAATATCCGCACAAGGCCTAAACATGATATCTAGTATGATTTGAAGCTCAACTACGTTATCACATGATGAAAAGGATATCAATGGGATAGAGTCAATAAACGGTTCCATGGAATCACCTAGGCCACAATTCTCACGGTGCACGCCCGTATGCTCGTCACTTGCCATGTGCGTCACCTCAGTACTAATCAGATGACACATAGTTTGGAGTTCCGAACCCGCAGAAACAAGTTTGGAAGCGTTACTCACCTCAACCAAGCCAAAATCATATTCCACGATGCCTTTGTATTTCAAATCGGCCTCCAAACAACGGGAAAACACACCAAAGATAGCGCAATCAAAAATGCTCTCAAAAGTTGTTCGTCTTAAAAATGGTGAGAATCATAAAAATTCACATCCGAGGTCGTTTACACATAAGTCAGCATCCGGTCAACTTTCCCAACTTAAGCCTTCAGAAAAGAGACTGAGTGTCTAAATTTTTCTCTGAAACCATGGACCCAAACTAACTGACTTGACATATCATAATATATTGCTGAAGAACACAAAAAGAACAGAAATGGGGAAATGGGGCTACAACACTCGAAACTACCGGCCGGGTCGCTACAAACATGCCTGAAGCCTCAAGTAGGTGTGGATCTCCCGCTCAGTCTCCCAAGTAGCCTCCTCCACGGGTTGACCTTCCACTGCACTTTCAGTGAAGCTATATCCGTTGATCTCAACTTTCGGACCTCCTGCTCCAAAATAGCCACTGGCTCCACATCGTAAGTCAAAACACCATCTAACTAAATCGTGCTGATGTCCAAAACATGAGACGGATCGCTGATGTACCTCTGGAGCATAGAAACGTGAAATACTGGATGCACTATCAGCTGGGTGGCAAAGCATGCTCATAGGCCACTTCCCCAATCCTCCGAAGCACCTTAAAAGGCCCAATGAACCGAGGGCTCAACTTGCCCTTCTTTCCAAATGTCATAACACCTTTCATGGGTGAACCTTTAGTAGAACCTTCTACCCATATCATAACGAACCTTTCTATCAGCATAACTCTTTTGTCTTAACTGTGCTATGCTAGGCTGCTCCTCATACGGAGCCATCTGGATACTCGATTGATAATTGTTGTTGTATGCGAACTCCGCAAGTGACAGAAACTAATCCCATGAACCCCCAAAATCAATGACACAAGCGCGTAACATGTCCTCCAATATCCAAATAGTGCGTGCGGACGGTCCGTCCATCTGAGGATGAAATGACGTGCTCAAGTCCACCTCTGTGCCCAACTCTCGCTTCATGGCTCTCCAAAATTGCAATGTGAACTACGTGCCTCCATCTGAAATGATGGAAACTGGCACTCCACCTGATGTAAATCTCAGCTTACCGATCTGATAGGTAGTACACACAGGAATGAAGTGCGCGGACTTGGTCAGCCGATCCACATTCACCCGAATAGCATTGAACTTCCTCAAAGCGCGTGGGAGCCGAACAACGAAATCCATGGTGATCCACTCCCACTTCCACTCTGGAATCTCTATTTGCTGAAGTAGGCACCAATACTTAACTATTCATTCTCCTCCACCAATACTGCTGTCTCAAATCACGGTACATCTTTGCGGCACCCGGGTGGATGGAATACCGCGAGCTGTGTGCCTCCTCTAGAATCAACTCCGAAGCCCATCTACATTGGGCACACATATCCGGCCCTGCATCCTCAATACCCCGTCATCGCCAATACTCACATCTCTGGCATCATCATGCAGAACCTTGTCCTTGAGGACAAGCAAATAAGGATCATCATATTGGCGTTGTGAACCCAAAGACTGGGAAACCACACAAGTTAGGACCGTACTGGGCTCCGAAATATCCTATCTCAACTTAAGAGGTCTCTCATCAATAGGAATGAATGCAAGAGTTCCCTTACTCACTGCTCAAGGCAGCAGCTCCAACCATCTCCGCTGCCTCAAATAGATATCCTTCTATTTGAACAAGTGCTGGAGGCTACAACAATCAGTTAACATCTCACAAGGCACTACATAGATAAAGTGCCTCCAAATCTTCAACGCGTGAACATTTGCAGCCCCCTTCTCAAGGAGTTCCTGGAGCTCCTTCAACTCAGCCAGTGCCATGCGATACGGTGGAATAGAAATGGGCTGAGTGCCTGGCACCAAATTAATCCGAATTCAAAATCCCTGTCCGGCGGCATGCCCCCCGGACTGCAGGAAACACGTCAAAAAAAACCTTTACCACCGGAACTAAATCACTAGTAGGACCTGTCTATGCCACTGACATCCCTCACAAAGGCCAAATTAGAAAGACAACCCTTCCCAACCATCCGTTGGGCCTTTAAATAAGATCACTCTATTGGGGACATAATCCGACGTACCTCGCCACTCAATCCGTGGCACGCCCTGCATAGCCAACGTCATCGTCTTAGCGTGACAATCCAGATTAGCATGACATGGAGATAACCAATCCATGCCCAACTCAGTAAGTAACAAGTCCAAACTATGGACTGATAGGTAATGACGAACATAACCTCAACAGGTAAACAAGAACAAATTGTACAGAAAGTAGGCATGCTTTCAAGTCAATTATTCAGCTCAAGAAGTAATGTAAATACAACTCTGGACAATGTGAGAGTATATATATATATATATAAAGTTCAGTTAACCTCTACGCGCCAATGAACAGAATGTATGAAATGCACCATGTACTTCGACGCTCAAGTGCTCAACCACTCGGTACTGTGTATGGCCATCTGGCCTAGGGAAGATCCATCACGGAATATAAACACATCATCGACAAAAGTCACTAAATACCGAGGAAGGCCATTCCAGCCCTGTGGAGAGGGTCTCTAGGTATCAGTACTTCGGACAAGATCCATGTCCAGGGAAGATCCATCCCTCAAATATATTATTCGCGCCCACTGTGGGTGTGCAGACTCCGGAGGGGCTCCTAAGGCGAAGCACCATCATAATCAATATAACTGTTGCGGCATGCAGCCCGACCCCATAATTGTCACTCATAATCAGGCTCTCGGCCTCAATCAGTCATTCACCTTTTGGTCTCACTACGGGCTCACATTGTAATGAAAACAACCAAAAAATTGATATGATATGATTTGCATGATCATGACTGTGATGAAACTAGTGAAATGAACCCAAGAAATGACCGCTAAGGTCAAAACAAACCAGCACAAGGCCTAAACATGATTTGCTGCTCAACTATGTTATTGCATGATGAACACATGGATATCAACAGGATAGAGTCAATAAACGACGCCATGGAATCACCCCGGCCACAATTCTCACGGTGCACGCCTGTACGCCCGTCACCTGGAAAGTGCTTGTTACACCCCATATTTTCCGTATGTTAAAGTTTCATCTAATCGACGTAAGTTCGGGAATAAGATTATTTTGAGATTATAAGCATTATGCTATTTCAAACAAGTGATGAGTAAATTCGTGAAGGTGAGAGGGCGTTATATACACGTATATACGTAAGAATATGTATATGGGATATGGGAAAAGGTTACGGCGTTTTATACGCACCACCACCTTATCAGCTGGTATATGTTGATACCCACAATGGCCGAGATAATATGATGGGATGCCCTCAGAGAAAGGCTTTGTGAGAGAGACCATGAGCCCTTGGTCTGTTCCCGTCCTATTGGTACCCAATAAGGATGGAACTTGGAGGATGTGCGTGGATTGTAGAGCAATCAACAAGATAACGGTAAAGTATCGTCATCCCCTTCCTCGTCTCGATGACATGTTGGATCAATAACATGGATCCAAAATCTTTCTTAAATTGATCTAAAAAGTGGTTACCATCAGATTCGAATGAATCCTTGAGATGAATGAAAAACTACTTTTAAGACCAAATATGGGCTTTATGAGGGGTTAGTTATTATGCATTTTGGCTTGACTAATGAATCATATCTTTTATGATTTTCATGAAATTTGTTCTGGTGTACCATCGTATCTTGATCTTTTCTAACACATTTGAGGAGCATGTAGAACACCTAAGTTCTTGAAGAGTCAAGGTAAGCTTAGTAGGAGCCATGCTAATTGGGTTGAAATCATTGAAACTTTTCCTTATGTATCTTCTTACAAACAAGGGAAAGAGAATGTTGTTGCTGATGCACAATGAAGAAGGTATGTCTTAGTTACTACTCTAACTTCTAAATTGATGGGTTTTGATCAAATCAAGGGACTTTATGCTAATGATGTTAATTTTTGCAAGAATTTGTAGGTTGTAAGTTGTGCCTTTTTAGAGGTTTTATCTTCAAGATGGGTTTCTTTTTAAGGAAAATAAGTTGTGTATTCCTAATTGCTCTTAACGTGAAGTATTTGTAAGGGAAGCACATTGTGAATGAACATGTGCCACATTATTTGTAATGTAAACAAGCTAAATCTAATACCTGTTCCTACTTCACGTTGGCAATATTTCTATGGATTTTGTGTAAGGTTTGACTAGAACAAGGTATTGTAAGGATAGTATATTTGCTGTGGTAGATAGGTTCTCCAAAATGGCTCGTTTTATTCCTTGTTTAAAACTAATGATGCTTTACATGTTGCTGATCTATTTGTAAAAGAAGTTGTTATATTGAGCCACTTTTGGTGCAATTGTTGTTTTCTATTCCTTGTCACCCACACACTGATGGCCAAACTGAAGTGGTTAATAGAACCTTAGGAAATATGTTGGGAAGATCACTTACCTATGATTGAATTCAGTTACATTAGAACAATCCATTCTTTACTCCCCTCTATTTATTACCATTACCTACTAATGCTATTGCTACTCTTGATGGTTGCCTTGAAAAAGAATAAGGGTCGAAAACAAGTTGTTTTCCAACCTGGAGATTTAATTTGGGTTCACTTTAGGAAGGGAGAGATTTCCTTCCGAAAGGAAGTCAAAGTTACATCCTAAAGGAGATGGCCCATTTCTAGTCCTTGAAAGGATTGGTGACAACGCTTACAAGCTCACCTTCCTGGTGAGTTTTAAGTAAGTGCTACATTCGTTGCTGGCTTGTAAACATTCGATCGAATTCGGGAATGATAGCATCAAGGACAATGATAGAGTTTTGGAAGCTCCAAGAAGGCTATTTACAATATCTCAAGCTAAAGAATTGCAGACTAAGGTTGTTGCACTTCATAGGCAAATAAAGAACTTTTATTTGTAGAAGTAGAGCTCAAGTCCAATTAGGCAAATAAAGACATCCTTTGAAGAAGGTCAGTTTTGGACCAACTAGGCTCCTAAAATGGGTCCAAAAACTTGCAGCCCATGAAGTCCTACATAAAGCCACTTTTTCACAATCTATATCTTGTTTTTCCGTCCTTTTTTGTTTCTCTATTTTCGTTTAGCTTCCGCACATTTCTTGATTTTCTTTTGTAATTATCGAAACTCTTATCGTGTTGCTATCAGATTTTGATGAAATTGGTATGGGTAGACTCGTTAGTGAATGGGATTGTTACTTTTTTCGGATTTTGTGACGTGGGTCCGAGGGCCAGATTAGAGTCGATTTTGGGATTTGAGTCCAGTTAGTAGTTTGTTTGGTGGAATTGGTTCCTTGGCATATACTAGATTCGGGACGTTTGGAGGTCGGTTCGAGAGAAAAATACATCGCGGAGTATGATTTTGCTCGGATTGAGATAAGTAACGGTTATAAATCTGGTCCTAAGGGTATGAAACCCAGGATATCGTGTCATATGACTAGTTTGGAGGTGACGCGCATGCTAGGTGCAACGCAAGAACCATCTGGTACAAAGTGTGATGTTTTTTTACCGACATTGGCCTTTGTCACAGAAAAGGGGAATCCAATCTTTAAACTTCCGACATCTAGAATAACTCGCTGGAGCACCCTTCCATTCACCTTTTGGATACACGAGAGTTGAGCAATGTTGACATCAAGTGAGTTGGTGAGGACTTTTACTACTATCTTGTTTCCTCGTTTTGTAGGTATCATGCAGTACGGACATACTTCTAGTCCTACTTGTGATCCAAGGAATGAGACTCCGATTCATGATGTTGTTTCTATGTTTATGACACTTGTTGTATTGCTAATAGGAAATATCTCCTCTTTTTACACCAAATCCCTGCTAACAAATATACTCCAATTCTCAAGATCATATAACATAACGCTTTTGAGTTTCTGAATATCCAATAAGAACAGTCTTTCTTGCAATGACTTTAAATTTATCACCCTTAAGTTACTTGCATAGCACAAACAACCAAATACCCTTAAGTTATCTACCTTGTTACACTGATTTGAGACAGCAGTATTGGTGGAGGAGAAAAATTCAGTACCATTATCTGATCTAACAACCTTCACTGTGAGCATTATCTGATCTAACAAAATGCAGTACCATTATCAGTCTCCCCATATAATGTATATGCACTGATTGACCCAAGTTCCACCTTATCATATGTTACTCTATTGGTTGCTAGTAAGTTTCGAATAAAACCTGAATTGGTGTCTACACCTGTTGGGGACTCAGTGATAGCTAAGCGAGTATATCCTAATAATAATTCATAGTCGATCTACAGTAGCGGACCTAATCGATTTAGATATAGTAGAATTTGATGTTATAATGTGTATGGATTGGTTGGCTTCTTGTCATACCAACGTTGATTGTAGATCAAAGAGAGTCCGATTTCAATTTCCAGGGGATCTTGTTTTGGAGTGGAAAGGTAATACGGCGTCGCTGAGAGGTAGATTTATTTCCTATCCCAAGGCAAGAAATATGATCAGAAATGCCCCCGAAGAGCTGAAAGAGTTGAAGGAACATCACATTGGGGAGCGCCAGTGTTATTTGTAAGGAAGAAAGATGGTTCCTTACGGATTTGTTTTGATTATGGACAATTGAATAAGGTGACGATCAAGAATAAGTACCCTCTCCCGAGGATTGATGATTTATTCGACCAAAAGAAGTCAAAGTTGCATCCTAGAGGAGATGGCCCATTTCTAGTCCTTGAAAGGATTGGAGACAATGCTTACAAGCTTACCTTCCTAGTGAGTTATAAATAAGTGCTACATTCAATGTTGCTGACTTGTAAACATACGATCAAATTCGGGGATGAATTCTTTACAAGAAGAGGTGAATGATAGCATCAAGGACAATGATAGTGTTTTGGAAGCTCCAAGAAGGCTATTTACAATATCTCAAGCTAAAGAATTGCAAACTAAGGTTGCTGGACTTCATAGGCAAATAAAGAAGCTTTTAATTGTAGAGGTAGAGCTCAAGTCCAAAGGAGATGAATTGTCAAAGTTTTTACAATTATTTTGTGGCTCAAATTGAAGTCCAAGAGGAGGAAGATTGGGTACCAACATCAGCCCTTGAAGTCCACCAAAAGGGCACCCAAAAGAGCTTAAAATGAGCTTAAAAGAGGTCCAAAAGGGGGTGTTCCAAAAGGAGCCCAATTGGAGTCCAAACCAACGGCCTAAACTAGTAGTTTTAAGGCCCACCCTCTTATTTTTATTAGGTTTTCTAGTATTTAGCTTAACCTCCAAGTTAGGGTTTGCCTTGGCAACCACCCTACCTAGTTTTAAGGATTTTTATTCCTATAAATAGTTGATAACACAAGGTTGGGAGATCATAGAACTTAAAGAAAATAAGTTGATGAAATGCGGAAGTAGTAAAGAAATGCAAGCGGATTAACAAAAGCAAGAAAAATAAACTAGATATGTCGAAATTCAAGGGAAGGTCCAAGAACCCCGAGATTATGTTAATCTAGATTTTGACAAGATCCTAATGACAACAAGTTGGTTATGAAACCAATTGCCATCACTTGAGATAAGCTAATCAAGAACTCTATTCGGATCTTGACTTCTAGTTTGAATAACTTACGACAACAACTAGTAAAAGAAACTAGTCGCCTTCGAAGAATATCAAAAGAAACCAAAGATATAACAAGAAAGAAAATTATCTTACTACCTTAAGCTATGAACTAGTTAGGGTTGCAAGATAAATCTTCAAAGTAAAGTTCATAAAGGTTCAAAAGAACTCACTATAATAATATTAATCTTCAATGTCCTTCTACAATGGAAGACAAGCCCCCCCTTTATATAGTACTCCCTCTGTTCCAATTTATGTGAACCTATTTCCTTTTAGGTCCGTTCCAAAAAGAATGACCCCTTTCTAAATTTGGTATCAATTTAGCTTAAACTATTCTACCCTTAATGAGAAGCTTTTATAATCACACAAATATTCTGGACCCCTTTTTGACTTGTTTAGGACACAAATTCCAAAAGTCTTCATTTTTTCTTAAACTTCGTGCCTAGTCAAACAGGTTCACATAAATTGGAACGGATGGAGTAGTAAAGAACGACCTAGTCAAAACTTCAATAAATGAGAATTATATTCCCTAGAAGCATAGAAGTCTACCCACACTAAGACCAATGTAGTCAACATACACATAGACCAATGCAAGTCAACATAGATTAAAACAACTATTAAATTATATTCTAGAAACTTATTTTTGGGCTTATTTGGGCTGCTGAAAATTCCTCTCTTTTGGGGCAAATTTGGGTCCCATTCTATCTCCTCTTGGACTTTAATTTGGGCCTCAAAATAGTTGTAAGACTTGGCTCAAAGATCCTCCTTGTGCTGGAGCTCTTCTTCTATTATAAGACACTTTTTAATTGCCAATTGAAGCTCATTAAGTTTGTCTTGAAATTTCTTTGTTTGACCTTGTCATTGGCCTTCTTGGAGCTTCGAGAGTTTCATCCTTCTCCTTTAATGATGTTGAGCTGCCATGAATGCTATCAAATAGTTCTTTTCGTCCATTGTGGTACTTCATTATTGATTAACAATATTATACTTTGAGAGATCTTTTGAACCTTTGTTACTTATGCTTTGAGATTTATTTTCAACTTTTACTAGTTCATAGTTCAGGTAGTAAGATAACTTCTTTATTGTGATATCATTGATTCCATTGTGGTATTTCTAGAAGGCGATTAATAATGGTTATTAACTGTTGTCTCAAGTTACTCGTAAAGCGGTCAAGATCCGAATCTATTCTTTTGATTTGTTCTTAAGTAAAGGCGTTTGAATTCTTCAATAAATCAAAATGTTGTTGTGAGGTTAATAGTTACTATAGTATTTATACAGACTTAAGATGGAATATAAGATATTTTATATTTATTTGACATATTTTTCTTTTCTCCGCTATTTGACATTTTTTTAAAATACAAAACGTCAGCTTTATTTATTAAAAATATCTTATATTCCATCATTAGTCCAACTAAAACAATTCTTAATGTACTCTTCATCAAAATAACTATGGTCCTAAAAAGGATTATGCTTTTGCCGCATGTTGGTACTATTAAAAGTAGGTGTAGACTGTAATTCAGCATTTGATATATCGAAGTAACTAATGAAACTATGATAGCGATTATTCTTTGTCCCAAGTAGAGAAAAAATATTTTGGCTCTATCATATTTTTCAAAGATTCAAGCACATACGATAAAATAACTAGTCTCACGGGATTGATGAGAATATGTCTTTAAAAAACTAAATATAAATAACATTCAAAGCATGTTTTTAGTCACAAAATAAACATCAAGTAAACGATTTAAGTTCTTGAAAATGATAAATATTGATAAAAAATTGATACGTATAATGGATTATATTTCATTTATTCTTGATATTATCTAACAATATTTATTTAAGTTACAAATTAAATTAAGGTATACCACAAATTTTTATTAGTAATTTGAAATTAGAATATCTTATCATATTGCTGTTTCCTTCGTAACAGTGTATATTACTATTCGTCATACTTAGATATGCAGGAATCACTAAAGATGGACAATTAAGTTATTTAGTTAGGTACTATATGTAATTTCTTAAAAAGATTTATTAACAATTAAAAATAAATAATTTTGTAGTAAATTCTTTGGACGTTCTAGAACAAAAAACATGGTATTGGAATTCTAGAAAAATATGTTTATATAAGATAAAACTTTTAATAAATTTTAGAGTCCTAATAATTAGGATTTTTTTTACATATTAACGATTAGTAAATAAAAAATTTAATTGATTTAAAGTACTAAATATTAGGAATAAAACTTAAATAATAATTTTGTTCAAAATAAAATTTATTTTTAAAGAGTAAAAATGACAAACGGTATAAAGTCATACATAGAAAATAATGAAGAAATCAACACACAGTGACAAACTAATCTTTGCAACGCCAAACTATGGGAATGGAAATCATTCTCATAATTGTGACACTATGGAGTAATCCTAGATTTTCGATTCAATAACAAATAATACAACCTAAATACAATAATACAAGTTGTAGAAGCCACCTTTCACGAACCCAATAATTTCACAATGCAAATTTATACTAGTAAAAGTTTACGGGCTAGCCACTTTATGGATCGACTTTTGAAAATATTGAAGTAGTCACTTTTAATTCGAAAATACTCCGATAGTGTTATGAGTTTCAAATTTAAATAAGTGAAATCTAAAATAATATTAAAATTTTAAAATTCAAGACACTGAACTGAAAAAATCGGCTATTTTCATGACTTCTGAATTTATGGTTTTTTTTCAATTACACATTCAAAAAATATATTTTTTATTTCCCCCCTAATTTCTGTTTGAAGCATCCCACGCTCTGACCACCAAGCATCTTAAATTTTTATTTTATCTTTTTTTTTTAAACTAACCGAAGATGAAAATACAAATTATACCCCTAGTTTCGTGAACTCTACTCAATAAGTCAATTCTTTTTAATGCGTAAAAAATTTAAATACGTAAATATATAATTAGTTCGGCATTTAATTAATTATAGTAGTAGTAATTCTTAAGACTTTTATTACTAGCCTGTTTCGGAAAGTATGCTGAAAGGGGAAAAGCCACTAAACATCCCAATTTTCATCTACCCCCACCAAACTTCTAAAGCCCTTCTCTCTTATTTAAACCCCTTTCTAATCAAACCACAGATTCTCACTTCCCTTTGTCGACTTTGGAGTTGGACACGACAACTGTTGCCTTTCAAACATTATTATAACAATTCTACAAAACATCCATTTCCAATCTCCCCTTTTCCCGTCACCATAATCAACCTACCTTTTTCCCCAATTTCACCCTCTCCAAAAGGTGCCCTACTCACTTCTCGCTTTTAGGGCTTTTTTAACGTCAATTTCAGCTGCAATTGGGTGTTCCTTTTGGTTTGATCATCTATAGGGTTTGAACTGCGATGGAGTCTGAGGATGATATGCACGATGCTAATGATATGGAGTCGGTGGATGATGATTTCTACAGTGACGGTGATGGCTATGGCGGTGATGCGTTGGATAGTGACGGTGATGATGCTGATTATGATTTCATGGGTAATGAATCCGATGATTCCAATGACCAAGCTGTAAGTCGCTCCCAGGTACTGAAATTTGCCCCGTTTCATCCCACTACTTCTTGTAACTTTCAGAAATTGTTATGTAGAGCAGTAAGATCAAGATGAGTGGTTATTGGAATTGGGGTCTTTTTCCTTGTCTTAAACTGTGGAAAGGGACGAGTAGATGATCTTGCTTGATGGGTTGCGGATTATGATGGGTCCCAATATTACGTTTTGTGTTGTCTATTTCGAAGTGAATTCCATATAAAACCTGTATCTTTATTGTATCCTCGTACATGGGGATAGGATGATTGAGCCGCGTGACTTCAAAAGTTACTCTTTTTTATTGTCTAAACTATGGAAAGGCATTGCGTGATTAACAAGTAGACTATCTTGATTGATGGGGTTGTGGACTTTGTGATCAGTTCTGATGTTATGGTTTATGTAATTTTATTTTGGACGATGTTCCAACTTTTTAAAGGAATTAGTATATGGTTTGTAGCATAAATGAACAGCCCAGTGGAATCCTAATGAATAGTGAATTGCTGTGTCTGGTATATTTACTTGCTTGTTTTTGTTTTTTGATTCTGGTGCAAGTGTGCAACAACTGTATACTCTTAGCTAATAATCACTTTGATGTGCTACAAAGTGGCTTCTCCTGGGCTACAGTTGATTTATGACAGCTTTGATGTGTTATAAGTAGCTTCTCTTAATTTAGGCTCCGATATGTGAGAATTCCCATTTTACCTGTGCTATTTTTGTTTGGTTTCTCCTTCTTCTTAGTCATTACTACCTCTTTGGTTTTGTATTCACATGCTCCTGTTGCAATTTGCAGAAAAATTATACAGTCTTGAAGGAAGAAGATATACGTCAACGACAGGAAGATGATATAACGACAATTTCGGCTCTTCTGTCCTTACAAAGAGAAGATGCCTGTATACTACTTCGACGTTATAACTGGTAACCTGATCTTTTTCCCCCCTACCTAGCAACTTAATAGTTATTCTGTGTACCTTTGGATGCTATTGCTTGTATTGACATGTGTTTGACTTGATGAATTATCTTTGGAAATGTTAATGGTGCATCATCCTATGCTCTTGTGCTTTCCGCTTGTATATGAGTTATGACAGACTTGGTTTTTGGTTTTCCTCCTGCTTGACTTGTTTTTAAAAAGACTAAAACTATGATGATTCTACTTTAGGAGTGTGAACAAGGTGCATGAGGAGTGGTTTGCTGATGAAGAAAGAGTTCGCAAGTCTGTCGGTTTGTTGGAGAAGCCTGTTATCCATCTCTCAAAAGTTAAGGAAGTAAGTTCTCTACTATGTTTGCAGAGACGGATACAGTTTTTAGCCAAATAATCATGATTGGTAGATACAGCTTTCTCTTCCTGGTGACCCAAATCTATATATATTGCTTATTTCACCAAGATATCCTCTTGGCAGGTGGCGTGTGGGATTTGCTTTGACAACTTTTCTCCTGATGGCATAAGATCTCTTAAGTGTGGTCATCCTTTTTGTACTACTTGCTGGAAAGGTTTGTTTCTTGTGGAAGCTTTTGGCCCACCTATAGTTTTGCTTTTGCTCTGAAATTGAAGGTAGTGGCTAAACTATCATGCGCTTTGAGGTTTATTATCCGGTTATTTGTTTTCATTTTTGTCCCGGGTTACAGTTCCTCCTTTGTTGAAAAGTGTAGCCATCTGTACGTGCAAACCCTAGAAGCTTGGCACTAGTTTTACTTTCCAGACTGTGTCAAGCTAGTAGTAACCATGACCCGTGTATTAATTAAGTATTCACATCTTAAGATCTATTGTCTGGGCATCTTAGAAAAGTGGGGAAGCCCTTGTATTACCAAGCAGCAATCTTTCTAGTTCCACTTCATTGATGCACGTGAGGGTGTCAAATATCAGCTTTCTAAATGCTGCCGGGGTGGCAACTTAGTGTGAGCAATATGTTGAAATGGTGTGTGTGGATCATTTAGGGAGCAGTACAAAATTTTGATGCACGTGACTCATGAGGGTGTCAAATGTCAGATTTTTGAATACTGCCACATAGTGGGAGCAATATGGTGAAGTGGTGTATGTGGATTTCGGGGGGTAATATAAAATTGTAACCTCCAAGTTGTGATGAATACTAGATAATAGGAGAGAGTGACTTATCACTTAGTCTGGAGGATAGCATCACCACAATTTCAATGTTGATGACCTTGTTCTCAATATTTGCTTCCACGTTTGAGAGAGAAAATAACTAAGTTGGTCTAACAATCTAAGAGACATGATGGGAATTCTTTCAGAAGAGGTGGCTTTATCTAATGAAGGAGGGCTGTTATGTTTATCATCTTAGCTTTAGGAGGGAGTACATTGAGTGGTTAAATTGAAGCTTGTTTTAAAAATTGAGGACCAATCATGAATACTGTTGCTTAAATGGTTACCAGTGAGGCTTTTAGTGCAGCATCAGCAAGGGAGAACAATCCACCCTATCTCTTATTCTGGTCAAATTTTTACTGAAGAATTTTGGTTGTCGTTTACCTTCCATGTCTTTGTGTGGGGCATTTATTTTCTTGTCTAATGGTTTTGTGCTTGTTCTGGCAGCTTACATTACCACATCCATTAATGATGGCCCTGGATGCTTAACACTGCGGTGTCCTGACCCATCATGTGATGCTGCCATTGGTCAAAATATGATTGATTCGTTGGCATCTGGTGAAGATAAGGACAAATACTGTCGTTACCTTCTTAGATCCTATATTGAAGACAATAGAAAGGTAGGTGTCTAATGCTGCCAGGTTGGTGTGTTCTTAATGCTAGGAAAATTAAGGCAAGGCCTTGCATTATGCTCAAATTGAAAGGTCTGATGTGCATCTCACATGAGGTCAAAGTTTGGTTTTTAATGAGCTAGGCGTATTATGTTGGACATCGCACCATGGTGCAAAAGGATTATTTGTGCATCAATATGTTGTCCATGAATTCGAGTCTCTCATATCACAGGAGAGGTGCTTGTTTAGTTTGCTCACTCACTCCGTATGCATTTATTTATTCAGCATGCGATGAGGAAAAATACTAATTTAGTTGCCATTACTTTATCAAGACTGTGGCCAGGAACAATGCCATAATCAACTAATGGATGTTATTGAGAACTTGTATAGTTCAGATTCTTTTGTTCTACCGATAAATATTTGGTTGAACCATTGATGAAGTAACAATATGCTCAGTGTGAATTATTCAGAATTATGTTTATCCGCTGGCCTAAGATTTTCCTTTCGAAGTGGTTATGCTTCTTTTATACTTCTGTAAGCACACACATATATATATATATATATGTTGGAACAAAGTCGAGGACCTGCATAACAATTGTAATGGGAACGACATCTGTCTAATTGGCTAATTCTTGTATGTTTCTAAGCGAGACAGTTGCTTAGAGTTCAGTGCTTTTGTCCTGCATTATTTTGGTGATAAGTAACAACACTAACTACAAATCTCTTGGTCTTTTATCTCACTTATACATAATTTTGCTTCCCCTGCTCTCTTTCACTCTTCCATTTTTGTTTGTCTTTTGCATTTTTTCCTATCCAATATTCAAGATAAGCAATAGTTTGTACACGTTCTTTGCAGTTTTTGCTGCCTTCTGGTATAGATGATCTGTTTTTGCATGAACTTTCTAGTAATGATGTATCATCTAGTATAGGGGATATCCCTTCACATTTATAAATTATTGATGCTGCCGTCTCTGCTGAGTGGTTTGGATCTTCCATGGAGTACTTAAATTATTATTGGTTGTTATATATCACATTGTATTGACATGTTTTTTTTTTTTTGGGGGGGGGGGGGGTTGTGAGGGTTCTTGCCATCACTGTTGATTATTTGCCTTATTGGTACGAGTATAATATCTTTGTTTACCTTGTTTTCTGTAGACAAAATGGTGTCCTGCCCCAGGTTGTGATTCTGCAGTAGAGTACGATCTTGGAAGTGGAAGCTATGACGTTACTTGCGGTTGTTCCTTCAATTTTTGTTGGAATGTAAGACTCTTCAATTTTCTATTAGCTTTATCTTTTACTTCATGAGACTGTCATTCTTACTCTTTCATTGTTCCCTTGCAGTGTACAGAAGAGGCTCATCGGCCCGTGGACTGTGATACCGTGGCCAAATGGATTTTGAAAAACAGTGCCGAGTCAGAAAACATGAATTGGTAAGTATTTATCTTATGCTCATTGTGCGCTCTTATTTCGTCTGATGATATCTCTGTTAGTATTTGATGAATGAGAACATTTTGTTCTTGAGATAAAAAAACAGAGAGCTTCTGTTTCTTTTTGGTGTTTGCTTGGGTAATATATTTGTGCAGTTTAAAGCTGTTGTATAATTGTATTTGATGGTTTGCCTTCTGTTGTTCCTATCCAGAATGATTAATCTTTTCTGTTTTAGATCAGTACCAAGAGTATTCGCTCCTTTTACTTGTATGTAATAGTGCTTTTGTGGGCACAAAATTTGACAAAGAAAGGAAGACCATTGGCACATCAAATATATAGTATAACATACCAAAACTACCTTTAGAACCTTGTGGTTTTCAACATTTCATGTTAAGGGTAAACTAAGAATTTTGAAATTTAAAGAGTATTCAAGTGTCAATCTTTTTGAAACAGACTAAAACGGAAAGCGTTTCATATAAAGTGGAACAGAGGAGCATAATACCACTTATAGAGGGAAGGGATACTTAGCTGGTGACTAGGTAAACATGTGACACAAGAGTTGGTGAGTGATCAATATTTTATTACTCCCTCCATCCCAGTGTTATAAATAGCGCTCGCTACAAAGCTAAAAGCGTGTAGCGATGCGATGTGAGGTAGTGTCGCCATTCCTGATCTGTTGCGTTGCGATGAAGAAAAGCGAGCGCCTTTGCCTTTGTAGCGAGAGGCGCTGCGATGCGAGAAGCGATTCGAGGCGTCGCTATTTGAATATAACGCAAGAGAAGGCATCTGTTTATTACTAAAAGTCTAAAACAACATATTAGGGCTTGGGTTAAAACACTTCTCACGATACGAGCAACGACCTTCTTCTCTAGTTCTCCTTCGACAAATTAGGGCTTGGGTTCACAAAATTAGGGCTTGGGTTCCATCGTCAGCCATCAGCGACCCCTTCTTCACCAGGTATGTTTCTTTCTTTTCTTTTCTTCTTCTTCTCCTTTCTTCTTCTACTTTCTTCTTTTTCTGGTCGACCACCATTGCTGGTCTTCTTTTTTTTTTTCTTTTTCTTTCTTCTTTCTTCAGTGATCGCTGTTTTTCTTGTTCTTTCAGCTCTGTTTTTCTTTTTTCCATCATCTCTTTCAGCTCTGTTTTTCTTCTTCTTTCTTTGCTCTGTTTTTCTTCTTCTTTCTTTCTTTGCTCTGTTTTGGGTTTCTTTGCTCTGTTTCTTCCATCATCTCTTTCAGCTCTGATTTTCAGAGCAGAGGCTGTATTTTTTTTTTTTTTGATGCTCTGTTTTTCTAAATCGAGCAGAAGCAGTCAGTCAGTAGCTTTAATTTTTTTTTGTTGCTCTGTTTTTCAAAATCGAGGAGAGGCAGTAGCTTTATTTTATTTGTTGCTCTGTTTTTTCAATTATAGATTTATAGTCTTATAGAGTAGAATTAATTGAATATTGAGTTGAAGAAGGATAGATGTTGCTTGTTTTAGAGTTTAGACTATTAGACTTTAACTTATGAATCTACTATGAGTCTGACTATCTATTGAGTCTTTAGTTTTTGAATGATATATTTATTAATATATTATTGTTATTGAGTTTTTAGCTAGATGTATATAATATTTTATGTTTTTGTATAAATTGTCGCTTCACATAAAAAAGGCGAGCGCTTCGCTGCACGACTCTTGCCTCAGTGAAGCGGGCCCTCGTCGCTATTTGTCGCCGCACGCTATCAAAAACACTGCTCCATCCCAATTTATATGACGATATTTGATTGGGCCTTGAGTTTAAGAAGACTTTCGAAACTTGTGGTTTTAAATGAGCCATAGATCTGTCTATACAATGATAAAATGGGCAACTTAACGAAAAATATTGTTACTAATTACTAAATACAGAAAGGTGTCCTTTTGGGACTGACTAAAAGGAAAGATGCCACATAAATTGGGACGGAGAGGTATATATAAATGAGAATAAGAAGTTTTCATCGTCCTCACAGGGACAATTATGACCTTTCGATAGCATCAAAAGGTGGTGTGAGGACACTAGCAACTCTCTCTTAGATGTTTAGATAAGGGCACCACGTCATTGCTTTTGTCTCTACTTTTCTCCTTTTCTCTCTCTTTCCTCCAATCTTGAACTTCCACAGCTTTACTTCCCAGTGGCTGCGCCTTTTGGAAAATTGCAGCAATGCTCTAACAAGCTTTTTTGTTCCACAACCCCTGATCAAGCTTTGAATATGATTGTAAAATGATAAACATAACATACGCTTATATATATAGAAACTAATAAATATATAAGAATAAATTCTTTTTCCTTTGCGAGCCGAGGGTCTACCAGAAACAGCCTCTCTGCCTTTTTAAAGGCAAGGGTAAGGTCTACGTACACTTTACCCTCCCCAGACCTCACTTGTGGGACTACACTAGGTTTTTTGTTGTTGTTGTTGTTGTTGTTGTTATTTCTCTACGACAACAACAAACAACTATACCTCAGTCTCAAACAAGTTGGGGCGGCAATATGAATTTTCATTCCTTACATTTAGCTCACCAATCTTATTTCACTAAAACCATTAATTTTTTTCTATTGAGTTTACATATATAATGTTTACTTTTATATGTGCAATCTCTCTTAGAACAAATACTTTTAAATAAGAACAAAAATAATTGCAAATTCTAAATACGACCTCCGTTTTATTTTATTTGGCGGGAGTTGGAGGTTTGGAGAGAAACTCCTGAGTCTAAGGGTTTCAAGTTGAGCAGGACTAAGACAGAATACCTGGAGTGCAAGTTCAGCGCCGAGTCGAGGGAAGTGGGAATGGACGTGAGGCTTGGATCACAGGTCATCCCCAAGAGGGGTAGTTTCAGGTACCTTGGTCCGGTTATCCAGGGTGACGGAGAGATCGATCACACACTGTATAGGGATGGGGTGGATGAAATGGAGGCTAACATTTGGAGTCCTGTGTGACAAGAAAGTGCCACCGATATTCAAATGTAAGTTTTATGGAACGGTGGTTAGACCGGCCATGTTGTATGCGGCAGAATGCTGGCCGGTTAGGAACTCTCGTATCCAGAAGGTGAAAATAGCAGAAATGAGGATCGAGGTGGATGTGCAGGCACACTAGGATGGATAAGATTAGGATTGAAGATATTCGGGAGAAGGTGGGTGTGGCTCCTATGGATGAGAAGATGCGGGAAGCGAGGCTCAGATGGTTCGGGCACGTGCGGAGGAGAAGTCCTATTGATCCGGTGAGGAGGTGTGAATGGTTGGCTTTGGCGGTTACGGGCCTAGGAAGTATTGGGGAGATGTGATCAGGCAGGACATGGCACAACTGTAGATTTTCGAGGACATGGCCCTTGATAGGAAGGTGTAGAGGTCGAGCATTAGGATTGTAGGTTAGGAGGTAGTCGAGCATTTTCTTCTTCGAACCGGGGGTGAGGCTAGTTTGATAGGGTTGATCTTCAATGGCTAGTGTTTAATGTTGTGTTCTCGCTATCCTTCCGTTTTTCATAGCACCGGGCCTTATTTACTGGTTATTGTTATTGCATGCCATTTATTTTTTGGTTCTTATGTTATTATTATTTTTATGGTTTCTGTTGACGGTACTGATATATTATCTCTTCTTGTCTTTTTTGTCTTCTTGAGCCGTTGGTCTATCCGAAACAGCCTTTATGCCCCATTGGGCTAAGGGTAAGGTTTGCGTACACACAACCCTCCCTAGACCCCACTTGTGGGATTTTATTGGGTCGTTGTTGTTGTTGCTGTTGCTGTTTGAAATAAAACTTACATATTTAGAACTACATAACAAGTACTACAGGTCACGATAGTCGATAGTTAAAAATACCTGTATATGAAAAATAGCGGTGAAATAAATATCTCTTCAACTCTTTAAATAGTAATAGTGCCACATAAGTCAATGTATCTTGCGGTTGAATTGGTGGATATCGAAGTGGTAGAAGTAATAGCATTGGTATGTTATGTGGTGGGGGAGGTTGTAAGCATTTTGATGGCTAAGGTGTCATTTTATTATGGGTGATAGACTAATCTTTATTTCAGGTGATAAATCTTTTGCGTTAACAAATATTCGCGATAATCGGAGCAGATGGTTCTCCATTACTGAACGAGGCAGACGATTTACGAGCAGTATCAAGATCGCCGAAAGTAACCTCCGGTGGCTATGTTTAGTGCTTCAACTAGCATCTAGGGGAAGAGGGGATTTATACAGAAGATGGGGAAGGAATCAACAATCAAATCTGTACCGGGTCTCTTTTTGATTTCAAGATATTTGCGCCTATTGTTTACTTGTCCAATGGCCTCACCGCTGGCTGTCCCTCTATTAAAATGTTGGGTAAGTGGCGGGGAATTACCCGTATTCAGTACGAGCAGAGTGGAAACTGCTCATACCTTTCGGACTTTGGCATTCGCCTCTCACCTGTAATCCGAGAAGACTGACCTCAATAATGTTCGCAATCATACCTTAGTTTAGGATCTACATACGAATATGTAGGAGGAGCTACTGCCTTCCTTCTAATCGCTTCGAAGAGAAAAAGAAACAATAAAGGTTCACTTTCATTGGTGCTTCACCCTACACGTATATTGGAGCCAAAACTGCAACGTATATGGTCGATTCTTGCGGGCGGAAGCTTGGTTAGGGGACCGGAAAAAAGCCATCATCATTCTGGAATCTGAATATGACTATGGCCGGGTAGAAAATGCAAACAAAATAGTTCGTCTTCTGGGGAATCGAAACCATTTCGCACCTCCAACGCCATTACTGAAAACTTATTATGCAGCTGCAACTATTCCAAGCTGGTCAGTAGAGGCAGCACCGGCTCCTCTTGGGCATGAAAACGATCATCCTATCTCTAGATGTCTAATTGGAAGGTTCAATGACCCTTTCAACCACAACCACAAAACAAAGGCCATCCAAAAATGGTTTGTCTCGAGGTGGAAAATTCCCGCAGGTCTGATTTTGACTCCAATTGACCTCAATCTTTTCCTTTTCGAGTTCCCCTCAAGGCAAGAGGCAAGCAGAATCATAGCAGGTGATTGGTTTTGGAGTCGTAGGCATCTGACTCTTGAATGGTGGTCACCGGACTCCGGTGATAATAAAGGGCAAGCACCTCCGCAGAGTATTTGGGTTAAAGTTTTCAGGGTCCCGTTGAATGCATGGTCTCTAGAAACCTTCAAGTTTATTGGGGAAAAGTGTGGTGGGTTCATCGGGGTTGATGAAGACCTAAAAGGCAGTACCCATTTTTTGGGGCTCGAATATGCATAAAAAGCACAGGGACGAAGCCACCACCAACGATTGAATCAGATTGGGAGAATAGAGGCATGAAATTGCTGTTGTGTTTGAGAAATTTGGAACTTTTAGCAATGTGGTGGGAATTGCTAGACAAGAAAGGACATTTGGTGTATATCCGGTGGTTAAAACACTAGTTGAGCCTAGGGCAAAAATCGAACCCTGGGCACCAGTAGCCTCCAGCAGTAGGGCCGCAATAGGGCCCCAGCTATCAATTCAAAATTCAAATCTCTAGGCCTTACAAACTAGTCCTGGGTCAAGCTAAAAACTTTCTTTAATAAGCCTAAGAAAAATAAACTTGCTTCTATGGTTATTATTCAAAGGCCCAAGACAATAAAGGCCCAAATACTAAAAACTTAAAAAGTTCTGGAAGCGAAGAGGCCCCCTGACCCATGCTTAACAAAATCATCCCATCTTGATTACGCAACTTATTTTGACCCAGTCTCCGCAGAGTTCCAAGCACACCCAATTTTCCAAATGGTGACCGTATAGTTCCAGACAATGAGGCTGAAGAAGTTCAATTAGGGCAGGGGTGGTCAGGGGTTAGTGATGTTGACTCAGTTCTATCTTCTCAGTCCTTCAACGACTTTCTCCCATTGCGTTGGTATGAAGGGGCAACTTCAACTAACCAGCTATTTGCAAATCCCTTAGTGATTGAAACATCAAAGTGGACGAAAATGGCTATGGTTAGGGCATACAAAGTGTTTGGGTCAATTTTGCTGGGTTTGAACGCGAAATTTTTGGGATCATCCTGCGAATGGAGGAAAAAAGAGCAATTCAGTTGAGTAAAAAATCAAATTCGGTCACACCAAAAAAGAGCAAGAAAAAAGGGAGGACTCGAACTTAATTGACTAACATGGGGATTGAATGATAGCAGTGATTGGGGCAGGTCTCATCAAAAGTCTTTCGGATGATGGTTAAAATCATCAGCTGGAATATTCGGGGGGATTAACAAAAGGAAAAAGAGGAGTACTTTGAAATCTTTGATTAAGAAAAGGGGGGGGGGGCAGATATCATATGTCTGCAAGAAACAAAAGCAGCGGAGTGGTCAACTAGACTAGTTAGAGAAATTTGGGGAAATAGATGGGTTACATAGGCTGTATTGCATGCACAAGGCAACAGTGGGGGAATCATCATTTTATCATTTTATAGGACAAAAGAAACTGGAAGTGTGTTGACATACAACAAAGTGAGTTCACCATCTCATAGACTTGAAAATCTCCAAGAAGATTTCAAGTGGGTTTTCACGGGAGTCTATGGACCTCACACAAATCCTGAAAGGGATGAGTTATGGGAGGAGCTAGCTGCAGTTAGAGGGCTATGGTCTGATTTGTGGGTAATTGGAGGAGATTTCAATCTGTGCAGATTCCAAAGTGAAAGACTCAATTGTTCAAGGATATCTAGGACAATGTCAGGGTTCTCAAGAATAATTCAAGACCGGGAACTCATTGATCTTCCTCTTCAAGGAGGCCAATTCACTTGGTCAAGAGGGGAGGAAGAACTCCAAGCCTCGAGAACTGACAGGTTTCTAATCTCTCCGGAGTGTAATGAATGCTTCAGGTCTGTGAAGTAGGTGGCAATGCCAAGAGTTTTATCTGATCACAAGCCAATTCTGAGGACCGGGAAGCATCTCCTTCCTATTTCAAATTTGAAAATATGTGGCTCCAAGTAGAAGGTTTCTTGGACATGGTCAGAGGATGGTGGCTGTCATACCAAATATAAGGCACCTCTGATTTCATACTGACTCAAGAATTGAGAATGCTTAAAAAAGATATTTCTACTTGGAACAGGGAAGTATATGGGCTTGTAGACAGGAAAGAAGCAAGGCTCTTGATGAACTGTGTAGACTAGAACAAGCAACAGAATCAAGACTGCAGTCTCAAGATGAGAAACAAAGGGCCTTCAACCTGAAGTTAGAATTGGAGCAGCTAGCTATTGTTGAAGAAACTTCATGGAGACAGAAATCTAGGTGCTTATCAAGCTCTCACAGAAGGAAGAATCATGTACAAAGGCTTCAAATTGGTGAGGAGATTACAGAGGACAAAGATCGCATAAAAGCTGAAATTTTGAACTACCATAAGAAGCTTTACACGGAATCTGAACCATGGAGGCCAACAGTAGACTTCGAAGGGTTAGCTACCCTTTCACCGGAGGAAAGAAATTTCCTTGAAATTCCTTTTGAAGAGCAAGAGGTGTTTGGCAATCTTAAGATCTTGTGCACCAGACAAGGCGCCTGGCCCGCATGGTTACACCATGGCTTTCTTTCAAAAAGCTTGGGAATTCCTTAAATGTGACATTATGAATGGAATGAATTATTTCCATCAAACAGGTCACATGGTTAGATCCTATAATGCCTCTTTCGTAGCACTTGTTCCTTAGGAAAGAGGTTTAGTGGAACTAAAGGATTATAGACCAATTAGTTTAATTGGTGGTGTCTACAAGATGGTGGCTGAAGTTTTGGCTAAAAGGTTAAAGAAGGTGGTGGGGAAGCTGGTCTCAGGGGAGCAAAATGCATTCATAAAGGGTAGACAGATCTCTGATGCATATCTTATGGCTAATGGAGTACTGGACTGGAGGACCAAAAGTGGCTTGCCTGGGATTCTCTGTAAATTTGACATTGAAAAGGCTTTTGATCAATTGAACTGGTCATAAACATGTTAAAGAAAATGATGTTTGGTTTTAGATGGATAAGGTGGATTGAATTTTGCCTATAGACTGTGAAGTACTCGGTGCTGGTGAACAGGGGACCAGTTGGCTTCTTTCCCTACAAAAGGGTTTAAGGCAAGGGGATCCTCTCCCCCCATTCCTTTTCATTCTAGCTATGGAAGGTTTATGCTAGACAAGGCAAAGCAATTGCGGTGGGTACAGGGGTTCCAAGTTGGAAGAGATCCTTTGAATACTATGGTTTTGTCTCGTAAACATGTTAAAGAAAATGGGGTTTGGTTTTAAATGGATAAGGTGGATTGAATTTTGCCTATAGACTGTGAAGTACTCGGTGCTGGTGAACAGGGAACCAGTTGGCTTCTTTCCCTACGAAAGGGTTTAAGGCAAGGGAATCCTCACTCTCCATTCCTTTTCATTCTAGCTATGGAAGGTTTAACAAGAATGCTAGACAAGGCAAAGCAATTGCGGTGGGTACAGGGGTTCCAAGTTGGAAGAGATCCTTTGAATACTATTAACATCTCCCACCTTCTTTATGCAGATGACACCTATTTTCTGTGAAGCCGACAAACTACAAGTTCAGAATCTCAATCTAACACTCCTCATTTTTAAAGCTTTATCTGGATTGCGCATCAATATGTTGAAAAGTGTTATATACCCCGTCAATGAGGTAGAGGTAGCAAATCTAGAAGAACTTGCTGGGATTCTCAGCTGCAGCACCGGCACATTTCCTACCACTTATCTAGGTTTACTTCTAGGAGTGAAATTCAAGTCAACAGGGATTTGGAATGGCATAATTGAGAAATTTGAGAAGAGAGTTGCCACTTGGCAAAAGCAATACTTATCCATGGGGGGCAGACTGACACTAATCAACAGTGTGCTTGACAGCATTCCTACATACTACATGACTTCTTCCGTATGCCAAGTTCAGTAATTAAGAAGCTCGACATATGAGAAGCTCATTCCTATAGGATGGTAACAACCCGGAGCACAAATTCCACTTGGTAAAGTGGAGCAGATGTACTCGGCCCAAGGCAATGGGGGGCCTGGGTATAAGCGATCTTAAGCTACACAACAAAAGCATGCTTCTCAAATGGCTTTGGAGGTATGGGCAAGGGGATTCTGGTTGCTGGAAAAAGGTAATCTCGGCCAAGTATGGACCTCAGAACAGCTGGTTCACAAAAAGAGCTACATCAGCACACGGTACTGGTGTTTGGAAGCACATACTCTAGGTTCAGGGATGAGTTCTTCGAAAACATATCATACAAGGTTGGGAGTGGAGCACATGCGAAGTTTTGGACAAGGCTGAACTGTGGGCCGGGCCCAGCCCGGAACCGGCCCGGGACCGCGGGCCAAACGGGCCTAATGAGCCGGTCTAAGTGGACCGGATAAGCCCGTAGCGGGCCGGTCTCGAACAATTAGCCCACGAGCCCGGGACCGGCAGGCGGGCCTGGGCCGGTTCAACCGGGCCAAACGGGCCTCAACGGCTATAATTTAAAAAAAAAATTTTTTTTTTTTAAAAAATGACCCACGGTCAGATTTTAAAATCTAGCCGTTGGCCATCAAAAAAGAGCCGTTTGGGACTTTAAAAAATAGCCATTTGGCCCCCAAACTTTAAGCTATAATATATTTACAAGAAATTATATTAATATATATATACTATATGTATACATACTATATATATGTGTGTTATATATATATATGTGTGTGTGTGTGTGTATATATGCAGTATATATACACACACCAACGGTGGGTCCCACCAACCGTTGCCAACGGTAATATTGCACAGATAGCCTATTTTTTTTTAAACACTTTTTCAATTTACAAAACTAACCTTCTCTAAAACTATAAATACCTCCCCCCCCTCTTCTTCATTTCTTCACTCAATACTTATTTCTCAATTTCTCTCATTCTCTCATTCTCTCATTCTCCAATTTTCAACACTTAAGTCTCAATCTCAAATTCTCAAATCTCAAATCTCAAGTTAAATCATGCCTCGTACGGAAAGAGTGCGCTCATTTGTTTGGCAACACTTTGAGGTGCTAGAAGAAAATGAAGAAGGTCAGAAATTAAAGTGCAAGAACTGTGGTCAAGTCTTAAATTTTCGTTCAGGGTCTGGCACAGGCAGTTTAAGGAGGCATATAAAGTATTGTCTTGAGCGTCATCCGGAAATTCGTATTTAAGATTTTTCGACAATTTGTGTTATTTTAAAATTATTAGAAGTATTTATGCTTAATGTTTTAGTTTGTTAGATTAATTTGAAGTATTATTAATTTATTATGCATGAAAATTTAGTTTTACTATTTTTTTGTTAATTTACTTTTTAAATGCAAACTTTAATATATACTATATATATTTATATAGCTATATATAAGCAATTTATATTAGTATATACATATATATATTTTACAAGAAATTGCTTTAGATAAAAAAAATAAAAAAAATAGCCCGGAATGAAAAGCCCGTTAGGCCAGTGGGCCAGGCCCATTTAGCCCGGGACCATGTGGGCTTAGGACCGTTGTGGGCCGGTTCCACCCATAGGGACCGTGAAGCCCGGGACCGTTAGGACCGGGACCGCCAAAGACCGGCCCGCCTAAGTTCGGCCCGTTTAGGCCCGGCCCCGGCCCAGAATACAGCCTTAGTTCTGGAAGGGTAAATGGTTGGGGAACATTGTACTTAAATAATCATACCCAGCACTTGCCTCAATTGCATGCAATCCTGACTCCACTATTGACTCCACTATTGCTGATAATAGAGAAGGGAGCACATGGAATGTCACTTTCAGAAGGAACCTACAAGATTGGAAGTGTGATGATTTTTTGAACCTATTGAAGGCCATAGTATAATAGCTTCACAGCAAGACAGAATCTCATGGGAAGGCACTAGTCTTTTTTTTTCTCAACGCATTCCTTGGAGTCCAATAGGTTTTTCCAGGAATAAATGTCAATACAGGGAAATTAAGGCCAAGTTCATCTAACGAAATATAATTGATTATGCACACATAGCTAGAAAACAACTTCGCTCCTCCATGTTATAACTTTTATTGACTAAATATGAAATAATTGTAATAGCTCATTTATTTGAAAATCACAACCAAAGGTAAAATTTTAAGCTACTATCAAAGAATATATTACAATTTTAAATAGCAAAAAACTGAACCGAACGAAAGAGCAACTACCATGATACAGTGTTGCAATATTATAACTTGGTGTATATCTCATAAAATCTATGTATGTATTAAATCTATAGTTTTAGTCTAAAAACAATTCTAATTTATTGCATGCACTTGGGTCCGTGCTTAGCATGGGCTAAAGGTCACTAATCAATTGTATTGTTGTACTAATCAGCTATGGACTTCTATCTTATTTATTGATTTAGAACATGAAATATTGAAGCTTTGAAGAATCCCATGCCCTTATAAAAAACTGAAAAAGCCTTGTCTAATGAACCATCACGATAACTCAAGAAAAAAGAAAAGTCGATTTATTAAAAAGATATCTTTCCAAGGAAAACCAGATCAATCCCTTCCCTAAAAGCTAGTTGCCTTTTGAATTCATATTGCTGGGAAAAACATTTTGGATGTAAATAACGTTGTGCAATTTTATCTCTTGATGATTTTTCTGCCGTACCTTCTTTGTACTCTTACTAACGAAATATATGATTTATCTATTTTTCCAAAAAAATGTAGTGCAACTTCTTAGGTTTGTCGACTCTTTATCTTATACATGAGAACCAATTTTTATAAGTTTGCATTTCTGGATGCCTTACCGTTGAAACCATTACCTGCCCCTCTCTTCCCCAGAAAAAAAAATGTAGAGTAGACTTCATCATAAAATAGAAGAGAAATAGTAGTAGTTTTGGATAGTGTTTTCCTTGCGGTGGACCAGAGAGCATAGCATATTTATACTGAGGTATTTTTAGAACAGCCTAATAAGGAGAGAGGGTGGTGACATTCCTCTCTCACTATGAATCCGAAGAGCACTTATGAAGTTGCACAAAAAGCTTCATCGGTTGTTCTCACTTTTGAATCCTTTTAAAAAAAATGATTTTCGGAATAAGTAGGAATGCATCTCTTTGCATGAGCAGCAGCATAGCAAGCCATTTAACAGTTGATAGTACATGGAAAAAAGAAGGATGTCTGTGTCAGTGGTACTTCATCTTTAAAATGCATGAGAAGACATCAATCATCTATTACTTCAGTTCCCCAGTTCCTGGAGGCTTATCAACTGTGTGAAACATGTTCGGACTTCATTTGATAATGCTGATGTGTAGAAGACGTGATGCAAGGTTGAAAATTTAGAAGAGGCAGAGGAGTGGGTATAACATGAGAAGCAGCTCGAGGCTTATGAGGATCATTTGGAAGGAAAGACATAGGGGAGCTTCCAGAGAACTCGAACATTCTCTCCCACAAGCTGGTGGGACTTTTTTGGTCTTTCTCTACACTTTAAGAGGACTTTATGTGCCAATTACTACAGACAACTATGAATAAAGATTTAGGCTTTGATTATTAACAAGCTCTTCCCTTGCTGTTGAGACAATGATACTAATATAGTAGAAAAAATATGATTATGTTCAACCGTTGTCTCGATGTCAAGGAAACTCGGTCTTGAAGTGTATGAACTGTCTATCTAAAAGAATTAGTTATTAGAGTGTGGACATTTTTTCTATGTTGCTCGAATATGCAGCCGCACCCGTGTTGGATACTCCAAAAAGCATTAGTTTCGGAGGATTCGACACACACTTGGCGGTATTTTTGAAGATTCTGAGCAGCTTAGCATTTTTGTTTGTTTTAGTTTATGTCACCACGTTCCCAGACACGTGGTTTGGTTTTTTTGGGTCAAACACGTGGAAATATTTTGCTGATCGATTGCAAAGGGACTCAAATTCACATCTTCTTTGCTCTAGTATCATGTTGATGTACATGAACCGTCTCATCTGAAAGCTTAAGTTGATAGAGATAGAACACTTGTATTTTTATTATATGTCTACAACACTTAGTAATTGTGATATATAATGTCAACGGAGTGGATAACGTGTTATACTGATCTATATATTTTGTTCAGTGTTTCTTGTTATCCACTGCAGTTCGGGTTGAAATTGTTTTGGTTAATATGCTGAGATCTCACTCTTATTAGATCCCAGATAAAAACAGGCTTGTTTGTGTGACATTTAACTTTTCCTTTGTGGTGATTTCAGGATCTTGGCTAATTCCAAGCCCTGTCCGAAGTGCAAGCGGCCAATTGAGAAGAACCAAGGGTGTATGCACATGACTTGTACGCCACCATGTAAATTTGAGTTTTGCTGGTAAGACTTTGACACCTAGACCTATTCTGTACATTAGATTGCTCTTTCTTGAACTTCACTACCTACCTTGTACTCTTTTGTGGGAGCGCAAAAAAAAAAGAAACATATCTATCAATGAACATGTCTTGAAGTTCTACATGATAAAAAGTTCAGGGTGATTTCGAAGATTATTCTAGGGCATTCATTGGGCTTACTTTGTCAAGGATTTTCCTTGTTTGTTATACATGTTAAAGAAGATGATCACCGGATATACTCATTTTGAAATATGTGGTTACCCAAAGGTCCTTACTCGTGGTGTATTATATCTCGTAGGTTATGTCTTGGTGCGTGGTCAGACCATGGTGAAAGGACTGGTGGATTTTATGCATGTAATCGCTATGAATCAGCAAAACAAGAGGGCGTGGTGAGTTGTTTTTTCTGGTTTGTGCATAAATGAATTGCAGTTTATTATTTTACAACCTATTCTTTGAATTTGGGTTTGTTGTAATTGTTGATCCTGAACGTAATAGATGATGTGCTATATACTCATGTATACATTGTTGCATATAGTATGATGAAGCCGAGAGGAGGAGAGAGATGGCCAAAAACTCTCTGGAGAGATACACGCATTACTACGAACGTTGGGCAACCAACCAATCGGTATGAATAACTCTGTTTGGCTAAAGATTTTCAGTTCTTGTTTGTGTAAGTGGGTATTCTCTAGTTGGTTTTATTTGTTAGTACTTCCTTTTTCTCTAATCATCGATTTCACTCAATATCCATGGGCATTTTTAATTATTGTCTTTGAGACTGACTGCTAAAGAAAACTGGTAAAGAAGGGGGATATCTTTTTCCTAAATGTCCTTAATGTTGGCCTAATGGTCTAGTGGCTCCCCAATGCTCTAGGTTGGGTTGCAGGATACAAAAATGTAGTATGTGAGTCTGCTCCTATATTTTTGTGCCACATCTTTTAGTCATTAGAACCTGTGAGAGGTGTTTGCCAGCTGGATAGGTTTTTGCATCTCTATAGAATTGAAGCAGAAACCATGTTGACACAATGAAAAGGAAACAAGTGAGTTTGACAAGTTGTAAAAATCGGAGCTTGACAGTCCACCATGGTCTATAGTGTTAATAACACCAAAATGAATTACAAATACTTGTATTAGTCATGCGTAGGCACATCTGCGTCCTGTTTATGCATGTCAAGGGAGTTTGATTTTTGTTGATTTTTAGGTCATACACCCATGGTAACAGTCGGTCTGCTAATCATCATTCGCCTGTTGAAGCTTCTCAGCCTCTCTACCCACCCATACAGATGTCCGTGTCGGGGGCTTTCTTGACAATGTCAAAGGGTTTGCTACCAGCTATGAGATACATTTTTCTTTGCCTAGACCAATTTTAATCCAATCACCTTTCCTTTGATTGTACCAAAACTCAGCTTAATCAAATTATCATGCCTTGTTTGCCGGAGATTTGCAGTTGGCCGAAACATCTCTCTCTATGAACATTTAAATCTGTCAGTGTTGGTTGAAGCTGCACCAATATTTTTTCCGTAGCCCTTTGTGCATGGAGAAGATCTGTTATGGAGTGTGAGAGGAGGATTAGGGTTATGTGGTATTTACCCTGTTTGCTGCTGCTTTCTGGTTCTTCTCTTTGTAGATACTGGAATTGGAATTCCCTATCTACAGTTTCCTTTTGGAATTATTGATGATTGATGCCTAGAATAGAAATGAGATTATCAGCTGATGCCATTGATTTTTATCTTTTGTGAGCTTTCTCTTCTTCAGTTCTTCTACTGTTTTCTGGAAACAGATTATACACTTCTTGAAAATGGTGACACATGCATTGATTTGTGGAATTGAAAGTTCCTCTTAACGTTGTATACTTCTCGATAATGGTGAAACTTACATTAATTTGTGAAATTGGAGTTTTCGTTCACTATTTGTAAACCTAATATTCCTTGTTTTCCTAATGGCAGTCGAGGCAAAAAGCAATGGCAGATCTGCATCAAATGCAAACTGTTCATGTAAGTAATGATATCTGCTATATCCAACAGTTATTCTTGCTACGATGGTGTACTTTTTTCGCTTATGTGAAGATACCTGAAACTGGGCTGCAGTCGTAAATTTGATGTGGAATCTATGAAGTGTGGCTGTTGTTTGATTTGATCTTGGTTTGCTGTGGGACCGATGTGTATTACTATTGTACTACTTGGTTTTGATTTATATTTGATACCTGGTTGTGATTTTGCTCCACTTACTATACACAGGCTAATGAAATGACATCGTAAGAGTCTCAATGCTGAAGAATTTGTTTGCTGGAACTTTTTTTTCTTTGCTCCAGTTTATCTCTCAAGGCATAACATTTGTTTTTCATTGTGATGTCTACTCAAATATGTGTTTAATGTAAGCTTTTGGTTTATCTCTGCAGCTTGAAAAGCTTAGCGAAATACAGTGCCAACCCGAGTCACAGTTGAAGTTCATTTTAGAATCCTGGCAACAGGTGAACACTGCAATCATCTTCCTCTTCGTCTTCACATTTACATCATACAAAACATAAGTTATTCAAAATGGCATTCTCTGAACAATAAGAATTTATAATATGACTTCCCTGGGAATCATTTCATGGTTGGCCTTATCCACATTTGCTTTTCACTCTCGAGTGGTACATGCGCTTGTATCTTTTGTAGGAAATCATCAGCCTCATCCCTTTCCCTGTTTTGAATTGGTTTCCTAACCTATGTCCGAGGACAGTTGGTATCCAAAGCTTGTACTACTCTGGCATCCTTATCCATGATAATGGATGAGGGCGAGGGGAATTGTCTTTCAAAGATAAGTCTTGGCACCATACATCTGGGGTTGGGGATTCGTCTTTCAAGGTTAAGTTCCTGCATCACACATCAAATGAAATTTGGATCTGGTCCCTTTTGAGTAATCTTTTCTGTCCGTCACATTCCTTTCCATATGCGCCTCACATGAGGTTGCAAATTCAGATGAAAGACATGAAAATAGTTTCTATTTATAGACGGTTTTTGCAAGAATAATTTTCATCCATAGGGCTTCCGATTCGTGTGCAATTCTCTACAGCTATTTCCCATTAAAGGCTTTGGTTGAAAATGAGTAATATGTGAATGCCTAAACCTGCTCACTGGGATGATCCTCTGTACTTTTGATATGCCTAAACCTACTCACTGGGATGCGTAAACCTTTTGATATTGGCAAGCTCATTTTTTTTTATAGGATTTTTTAAGTCGGACATTATCATTCGGTAATCAGTAGTTAATGCTTTAGTTATTCTGAACTTTGGAATTGTTCTTTTCTTGGGGCTTGTAATATGGAGCAATTGATGTTTCCCTTTACAAATTGCAGATAGTTGAATGTAGGAGAGTGTTAAAATGGACTTATGCATATGGATACTACCTACCCGAACATGAGCATGCAAAAAGGCAGTTTTTTGAGTACTTACAAGGTATTTAAAGATTTGATCATCTGTTTTGCTTGTTCTTGAATCATCTACAATGAACTTGTCTCATGTTTCTGTTTATTTCTTGTATGCAACCATCTGTACAGGTGAGGCAGAGGCTGGTTTAGAGAGGCTTCATCAATGTGCTGAAAAGGAACTCCAAACTTACCTTAATGCTACAGGATCGTCCAAGGATTTCAATGATTTTCGTACGAAGCTCGCTGGTCTAACAAGGTAATTTATCTGACAGAGTTGCCTAGAAGCATTAACTATGGACATTTCTTCAGCTAAGAGTTACTCTGCTGAATTAGTTCAGGAGTTCTCGTTTAACAGTTTTACTTAAATGTGATTGTTATTGAAGATAGCATAGTCCAGGTATATGATTCAGCTTTTGGGAAGTGGAAGTGTTTTCCCCTGTGGTTATT
Source organism: Nicotiana attenuata (assembly GCF_001879085.1). NCBI lineage: Eukaryota > Viridiplantae > Streptophyta > Magnoliopsida > Solanales > Solanaceae > Nicotiana > Nicotiana attenuata. Next base: position 32,531 of record NW_017674635.1, on the reverse strand, counting down.
TAATTTACTTGTGCACTTGCAGTCCCTAGGCTGCAGAGCAAATAGCTAGGGGGTTTAGGCTGGTCCAATGATGGTTGGATAGTCTTTGTGGGTTGTGATGGGTCATGAGTGCTGGTGCTTCGATTTGCTTTAGGGAGAATTACTGTTTGCGGGTAATTTCTTGATCAGCCTAGATTCATTCAGACTAAGGAAGCATTTGATAGCTACATTGCACAAGGGAGAATTACAATCTTGCCCGAATGGGTTAAATACCGTTTATCATCTCATGTTAGCTTAAATGATTTTAAGGTAGAGATGTCTCATTGCTAGTTTGATCCTGCATTTTATTTGCAATTGGATCACAATTTTAGTCCTTAAGCACTGGGACATGTACACACTTTACACTTATGTACAAAAATAAAACAATTTGATGCAACAATTTCTTATTTACAAAACTGAACTGTTTGTTTCATCAATTGATTTCCAGCACATCCTCATGGGGAAATAAATCCGTAGCTTAGACAAAAATGAATACGTTAATCGGGAAAATTGTGAAGGGTTAACCAGGAAAGCGCATAACCAAAGAGATGGAGCCAAGATTTGAAGCTTATGGATTTGGGATTCTAGTCTTTTCTAAGTTAGTGGGTTCTAAATTAATAAATTTTACATATTCAATGAATATTTGAGACAAATACAGTGATTGAACTGAAGTTACTGGGTTCGACCAAACCCATTACCAAAGAACTAGCTCCGCCCCTCCCGACTCCGGGTGTAGTGGGGGTGGTAAGGCAGGGAGTTTGGGCAAGATGAATCTCTAGGCTGGAGGCGGAGAACTAATGAGGAGATAGATGAGGATGTGAGGAGAGAACAAATTAGGGGTTAGAGTGGTGGAATGGCTTGTGCTGTTGTGCATACAAGATCTAACCATTTATGCTTTCTTAGGCTAAATTCTGCCTTTACATAAATGATCGGACATATTATTACTCTGAAGTTCTTGTTAAGCAATGATGCCATATGCTCAGATAATCTCCTTCAGATGTTACCATTTTAACGCATGTGTAACAGTATTGTCAAAGGTGCATGTGGCACACCTAAGTCCTCAAGCTAGATGCAAAAGTAGGCTGAGTACTTTGCCTCACTTAGCATAGCGCTTTGGTTCAAGTTCAAGCATCGAATCACTAAAGTGTGTTTCTCTTCACCCATGAGCACCTTTTTGAGTAGGGCATCACTAAACGATAACTTTTTCATTTAATTATAATTTTTAACTCCTTTCTTTATATAATTCTTCATGATACGAATTATTGATCTTGAGTTATGCATAAAATTATTATTCTTTTTTCGTTTGCGATTTCTTTCATTAAAACATCGCTTTAATTTGAGATTTTCTTTTAAACCCTAAATAGACCTGAAAACCCCTTTTTTCTCTTTTCACCTTTGATAACACTACTGTGTAACGAACTTATTTGACTCTCCTGTGGAAGTTCGCCTCTCAAACATGTGGAAGAGATAAGATGATTTTGTGCTTGATAGTTCATATTGATATATAAACATTTTAATGACCAGTTGTTTTTCTGTAATTGCAACAGTGTTACCCGAAATTACTTTGAGAATCTGGTTAGAGCACTGGAGAATGGTCTTGCAGATGTGGATTCCCAAGGTGCTTGTAGTAAGGCACCGAGCTCAAAGAACGTAGCTGGGAGCAGCAAGGCCAAAGGAGGTGGTAGGGGTAAGAGCTCCACTCGGACATGAGACTCAAGTGAATACTTGGATGACTATATACTGGGATTTTGTGGGATAATATGATGTTCAGATGGGTATGTTAAACACTTGTGCTCACAAGAGGCAAACGAGGGGTTGATGTTCTCTAATTGAAGCCAATTGTCAGAGAACAGCATAGAGGTAAAAAAGATCCCCAGACAATGAAGTTTGCTCTTGTGCATCTTCAAGGGGAAACTAATGGTTTTGTTGTAAATAGTCTGTGATAGTTAGGTGCAGGACTATCAACTCACCTCTTTCAGGGGAAGTGGGCAGTGGCTGCAAACATAACTGTGCTGTTGTTCTTACTGGTCACTTGTGTATAAGGGTTCCTTGTGTGTATATAATGATATATGCTGCTTATATACATTGTTATTGGAATTGCTCTAAGTTTCTTTCTCCCTGGTATGCAGATAATCCTTTCACGTATTTGAGTAGCATGTCAGCCTTTTTGACTGATCTCGGTCTGTCTCGCCGTCTCGGCCTGTTCGGTATTACCCGAAAATGTTTTCGGAGAATGACTTGTTTTGCCTCTGGAAATATCACCCTAAACTTTATTCACTATAATAGTAAAGTGACTATAATAGTCAAGTGACGAAGCTTTATCTACTATAGCAATAAAGTCAATTCTACCCATTAAGGTGATCTTATTGTTATAATGATTAAAGTTTTGTGACTATGCTGTTATACTGTATGAAGTTTGGCTACTTTGATTTCACAGAAGGTAGTTTTATGTCTTCAAGTGTTATAGTAGGTAAAATCTAGTTATTTTAATGTCACAACAAATAGTTTTCTAGTTGTTTGAGGTAAAGTTCGATTACCAATTTGAAATTAATTTACACAAATTGGATTCCTTTTTGTAGAAGTAAAACTTTTCTCGATTTCCTAAGAGTGAATTTCGGTTAAAAATAGAAGCTAAAAGAAGAGTATAAAAGCTTCTTAGATCACTATCTTCTCCTTAATAGCAGAAAGATCAGTCATCCCCAAAATATCTAATGTCATATAATTACTAGCCTTTAAAACAGAGTGTGAAACAAGACGTATATATACTTGATTAATCAAAGAAGTGGAACAAAACCCTGTATACATTTCATTTTCTTTTTCTTTACATTCCTTAATTTTCTTCTCAGGTTAGGGAAATGATATAAGAAAAACTCAAGAATGGAAGAGTTAATTTTTCAGTTGGATGGATTTGTCTTTGAACAGTCTCATGCTGAGTGCATTTAGCATTGCTTTTGAGTATTGGCGTGAACCCATCTTCCAATCCATTCCTGTTGACATCATGACCTTGAAATCTTGGTAACTTATCCTTCCATCCTGCATATATATTAGCAAAATGAAGCAACCCAATAACAAAATAGAATAGAATTTAACTTCTCTATGCACTGACAATATGAGACGTGTTAAGGTTAATTACCTTATCCAAATCAGCATCAGATATGATGTCGTGGATCGCTTGATCATTCTTGGGGCCAAGATGATCATCAAATAAAGAAACTTTCAAATCTTCAAACTCAATGTATCCACTTCGATTCTTGTCAAATTGAAGGAAAGCTTGGCGGAGATGATCGTCGTTGCTTAACCTCTGTAAGTGTACAGCCATTGTCACAAATTCTTCACAGTTTAGCATTCCGTTTCCATCTACGTCAGCCTTTTCCATTATAACAAAACAAAATTTTCTTAATTAGAAGGTATATATATGTTATATCAACATATATAGAGTACTTAAATATTAGTAACAGAGTAATAAAAAAGAGAGCATTATTTATAAGCTTACAGCATCCATTAGCAATTGGACTTCAGGATCAGCAACAGATTGCCCCATCATATGTAGACCATCTTTGAGTTCTTGGAAGCTTAGGTTTCCATTTTTGTCACTGTCCATCATATAGAACATTTGTTTAATTCCGTGAACTTGATCTTGTGGTAAGTTATCTGCTACAACCTGTAAATACAGTTATGCGTGAAATATTCATGATACACTTGTTGTACGTCCAAGAAAGAGAAACAACAACTCCAATGAATGACGACGAATGTTTAATTAGGGACTTACTCTGAGAACTTTTTTCTTGAATTTATTCATCAAAGTAAATTGCTTAATCCTCGCTCTCACACCTTCTCCCAAACATACATTAGAGACCTTCTCAGCATTCTGTATCCAGTGATGTTCTTTAAACATCAAGAATTTATCAATTAGTCTGAATTTGCAAATTCCTAATCTTTCAGGATCAAACATGATGAAATAATTGAAATGATACGAGTTTAACAACTACTAACCTGAAAAATAAGATGGGTAATATTCTATAGCATATTAAAATACACGGGTCTAATATAATGATATTGTGATAGTAATACTTACCAAGGACTTCTTCAACTGTCAACCTATTATAAGGATTTGGATCAAGCATTCCTTTGACAAGGTCCTTAGCTTCATCTGATACTCTTGGCCAAGGATCTCTGTTAAAATCTATTGTACCTTTTACTATTGCGTGTGCAATTCCTTCTTCGGTTTCTGTGCTAATCACAACCAAGAAACCCCATATATAAGGAAAAGACAATTAGACAGTTCACATAATCTTTAAAACTAACAGAACTATTCAACCCCATTTGGAAAAACATACAATAGAGAAGATCAACCAACAACAACAACAATAACAACAACAAAAAATCTAGTATAATTATGGGATCCGGGGAAGATAGTGTATACTCACATGAGCGGACGACACGTTAGTCGAAGTCGCCGCTTCATCGGAAAATTTTACTAATACAATATAAACAGTGTTACGAATATAACAATAAAAGGGGACCACTTTACAAACGATCTTACTTGGTGTCCTCTAAGCTAAAAACATTGGTTAAACCAATACCAACACTATATTCGTTATACATTAATCAAAGTGATAAAAAATTAACAAATATAACATGCAATTATAGTATAACTTAAACGGATTTAGAACTTTAATTTAGAAAAAAAACTTACCCCTCTTTCTCTATTATTAAACTTATGAGTAGGCGAACTCTTCTCAACTTTTCATTTTTCATGTCATTACAATGTTTATTTTTTAGATGATGCACCACTTACAAAAAATTTCTGCGTACACCCCTGTGTACGCAGATCTTATCCCTACGTTGTGAAGGTAGAGAGAGTGTTTCCGATAGACCCTCGGCTCAAGGAAAAGAAGATCAGAATGGTGAACTAATTAAGTTTAAATGGTGAATTACCTGCCCAAAAAGGGGGAACGCCACATAACAAAATGTAAAGAATAACACCGGCACTCCACACATCAACTTCTGGTCCATAATTTCTTCGAAGAACTTCTGGAGCCATGTAATATGGGCTTCCAACTATTTCACCAAATCTCTGGCCTAAAAGATAAAATTATAATGTTCACTTAGATAAGATGCCAAAGCAATGCTCAAGATAATTATTAATTACGACAAACTCAAACACTAGTATAATTTTGGAGATGAAAAAGACTTACCAGGCTCAAAGAAAATAGAAAGGCCAAAGTCAATGGCCTTCAACTGAGCATTTTCACTTGTATTGGCATATAAAAAATTCTCAGGTTTAAGATCTCTATGAATTACGCCATGCTTGTGACATACCTATCACGAAGCATACAAGATTTTGTTTAGCAATTGCAAATAACTGAGCATATAGTTAAGTGCATAAAATTGAAAGAAGAGTAAACACCTTCCGGGTTTTGTAAACAAATAGTCTGTCAGATTCACTGTTTACTTTTCCTAGCTAGTATTAAAATTGTCTATATATTAATTATACATGGTTATACACATAATATACATAACATATACATATATTATGCACCTACCAGCTACTTTTAGCTAGTTTAGGATCTTGCACAAATAGCCGGTCATATTCATTGTTTACTTTTCTAGCCAGTATACATAGATTATATGTCTATTACACATTCGTCAGCTATTTTTAGCTTAAGCAGTTGGGTGGCTGGCTATTTTAAGTTAATGTATTTTTATAAGCAGTTGGGTGGGTGGCTAGGGGCAGCCCGGTGCACTAAGCTCCCGCTATGCGCGGGGTCCGGGGAAGGGCCGGACCACAAGAGTCTATTGTACGCACCTTACCTTGTATTTCTGCAAGAGGCTGTTTCCACGACTTGAACCCGTGACCTCCTGGTCACATGACATCAACTTTACCGGTTACGCCAAGGTCACATGGGTGGCTATTCAGGTTAAATCATTCAAAACAGGCAAATGGAGAAGAGAATACTTAATATAATTACCTGGACAACCTCAAGAATAGTCTTTGTAACACGAGCAGCAGCTCTTTCAGTATAATGTCCTCTTGCAACAATTCTATCGAAGAGTTCACCACCTTCACAAAGTTCCATAACAAGATAAACAGCCTCTTTATCTTCATAAACTTCCTTATAGCTAACAATATTAGGGTGTTTAGGCAAATGCCTCATTATCACTACTTCCCTCCTCACATCCTCCACATCTATTTCTGTCCTCAACTTGCTCTTTGCTATTGTCTTACATGCCACATTCTCTCCACTTTCCTTGTCTACACATTGGTATGTTATCCCAAACTCTCCTCTTCCTAACTCCTTCCCAAACTCGTACCTGTTAGAAGAATAATCACATAAACTAAAACACAAACAACTTTTCTTAAAGAGGTATTGTTTGTAAAAATACATACAAGTCCTTCAACATAAAAGAAAGTCGTATACTGCAAACCAACTTAGACATGACTTCTCGCATGAATTAATATAATTAAAAGAAGACTATTCAAAACAATAGCGGATTTACATGTACTATTGAGGGGTCACTAGACCCTGTAAACTTTGACAGAAATCTTATATACTATAGGTATTCTTTGAAAATGATTTATTTAAGTCACTTGACATTTGATATTTGACATCCTGGATACTAAAATCTTTAGGGGGCAATGGTTGAGCAGAATCATGTGCACCCATCGCCTTAAAATCTTGGGTTCGCCTTTGATTCAGAATAATCATCTTATTTTAATGAACAAACATGTTCGTTTAAATACAAAACTTAAATTTATATTTTTCCGTTTAAATTTAGGTTTTATATGAAAACGGAAAATACCAAGTCTCTTAATCCAAAGTTTATATATATATTACAACTATCTAATGATACCTCTTGTAAATGTCATCTCCAGATGGATCCTTAACGACATTTATGGGACGAGAGAATTTCTGGGATTTAGGAACGGATGTGCGGCTGGAGTTGATCTTGGAACAAGTTTCTTGATCAATAGGAGTAGGTCTCATTTTTGTTCTTTTCAAGAAATTTGCATTTTGTACAGACATGCAGGTCCCCATTTTTTGGGATGTTAGATTATATATTTTTGTTTTTCTTTTGTTATAATGTAGGTATAGCTAGATTAGCTTGAACGTAACATCCCAAGGGAACAGAAGATCAAAAGAATTAAATGCAGTGAAGGAAAACAATGAGAGAGAGGAAGGACGAGGGAGAGAAAGGAAACCCCAATCTTAGGGGAAGGGAGTTGATGAAGTCTTAAGCCAGGGGTATTATGTTGTTTTCTTGATTTCCCCGGTTTTGTCTCAGTCCCTTTGACCACTTTTCTCTTGTGGCATACAAATGCAGAAAAACTTACAAATTTAGAGGAATTATCCTATTTAATTTTTATTTGTTGTGTTAATTAGAGAATTAATATATAGTCCCATCTAGAAGACTAGCAATATGCATTTAATTACTTGTGCGTTATCGGTAACAATGTTTCATTTTTCTTATTATTTTTTTTTTGATATCTTATACTGTATTTAAGACAATCGAAGTTTCCATAATACAAAGTAATTAGATATGAGATACGAGGAAGCAACTAACTAAGCTTTTATATGTTATTAGATTGTTCAATAGTACATGGTATCCCCCCCCCCCCCCCCCCTTTTTTTTCCTTTCTTTTTTTGTTCGATATATGTTCCCTTTATGTAGGAATAGTTACTCTATGTATAAGGAGAAAGTTCTATTTATAGGTAGAGTTACCTGATATTTATGTTGGTGGAAGTAGCAACTATACCTCGTAAAATTAGTAGAGGTATATGTGCAAATTGACCTGGACACCGTAATTATAATAGATAAAAGTTTTGTTCTTTTTTCCTTTGGCTCTAAATCTAACCGATCCCTATTATCATCTACAAAAATGACTGCAATTTGTGAACCTTTTACGTGCATGATCTCTTTGACAACGATACTCAAGTAATTTCAGAGCAGCTTTTTTTGCATTTTGATTAGCCCGTGGAGTCATTTTCTATAATCCAAAAGCAAGAAAATGAAAAGATGCCAAATTCATCAAATTAAATTTCACAAAGTTGCACCATCACTAATAATAAGACTTCAAAATTGTTACGAAGTAAAAATTCAAAGCAAGAAGCCAAAAATTACAAAGAAGGTAGTAAATGTTAAACTACTATGATCGGATTTTAGAAAAAAGCTTATTCAAATTCACTGATTACACGATCATACATCTCATGTCCTTATTGAATTAGTGTTGTATGGGTCAAAATCTGTCTTTAGAATATTTATCCATGATTGTATTGGTCAAAATCTGACCACTCGGTCACGGCGGTAATTGTATGGGGTTGAATTGAATGATCACGTCCCCAAGTAAGCACGACCGACCGTATACACACAAGTCCAGCTGAAAAGGACGACTCAAGAACTGTACAAAGGACGACCTCGCAACCACGTCGGTCCCTCTATAGTATTTATTTTATCTTTATCTTTATGGTAGTAAAAACAGAGCCCCTCCGCTATATAAGGGAAGCGGGAAGGGAGAAAAAAAAGAAGGGGATTCATTTTCTCGACTACTCTCAGAAAAAATAACAAAAATTGTAATTTCTTGGATCCTCCAAGGGGAGACAGGATAAACTCCGATGATGAATAAAAATCTCCCAATTTTTATCTCTACGAAGGCTTCCGCTTTACTCTTCTGTCTTTCGATCTGGTATCAATTATAATTGACTATGATTTACCCCTCCTTGTATACTAATTGATTTGCTTAGAAATTGTCCGATATTTTTTAAGTCAAACAATTTGGCGCCGTCTGTGGGGATTTCCTAGTGAAAGCACTTAGTTCTTCCCGGATCGAAGCAAAAAGAGACACCAAGAGGTTCTTCCCGGATCGTGGAGGTGAAGAACCTCCCCCCGATTCGACTCCCCCTCATCCTCACACCGTGTCAGGGCGGAAACCGAGGCAAAGGCACTGCAAACGAGGAATCAAAAATTACCCTGAAGCAACCTGAATGTCACGGTCAAACAGATAATCATTCAGTTCGACCTCGCTCGAACTGGGACTCAGGCTAAGTGCCTTCGCCATCAAAGTATTACAGTTCGACCTCGCTCGAACTGGGACTCAGGCTAAGTGCCTTCGTCATCAAAGTATTACAGTTCGACCTCCCTCGAACTGGGACTCAGGCTAAGTGCCTTCGCCATCAAAGTATTACAGTTCGACCTCGCTCGAACTGGGACTCAGGCTAAGTGCCTTCGCCATCAAAGTATTACAGTTCGACCTCGCTCGAACTAGGACTCAAGCTAAGTGCCTTCGCCCTCAAAGTATTACAGTTCGACCTCGCTCGAACTAGGACTCGGGCTAAGTGCCTTCGTATTAAAGTATTACAGTTCGACCTCGCTCGAACTAGGACTCAGGCTAAGTGCCTTCGCCATCAAAGTATTATAGTTCGACCTCGCTCGAACCGGGACTCACGCTAAGTGCCTTCGTCATCAAAGTATTACAGTTCGACCTCGCTCGAACTGGGACTCAGGCTAAGTGCCTTCGCCATCAAAGTATTACAGTTCGACCTCGCTCGAACTGGGACTCAGGCTAAGTGCCTTCGCCATCAAAGTATTACAGTTCGACCTCGCTCGAACTGGGACTCAGGCTAAGTGCCTTCGCCATCAAAGTATTACAGATCGACCTCGCTCGAACTAGGACTCAGGCTAAGTGCCTTCGCCCTCAAAGTATTACAGTTCGACCTCGCTCGAACTGGGACTCAGGCTAAGTGCCTTCGCCATTAAAGTATTACAGTTCGACCTCGCTCGAACTAGGACTCAGGCTAAGTGCCTCCGTCATCAAAGTATTACAGTTCGACCTCGCTCGAACTAGGACTCAGGCTAAGTGCCTTCGTCATCAAAGTATTACAGTTCGACCTCGCTCGAACTGGGACTCCGGCCAAGTGCCTTCGCCCTCAAAGTATTATAGTTCGACCTCGCTCGAACCGGGACTCAGGCTAGGTGCCTTCGCCATCAAAGTAGTACAGTTCAACCTCACTCGAACTAAGACGAGTTCCGCCCCCCTCAACCAAATCACAAATCGATGAACTGAAATGCAAGGCAAATAGCGAGAAAGAATTCTTTATTAATGGAATCAGAAATGCGGACCATCGCCGCTCACATCCGGTCCGAACCAGCCAAAAGAGAGAAAATCGACAAAGAAAACAAGGAACAAACAAACGCCCATCGGCGTAACCAAAGAAAACAAACCAACACAAACAACGAAACAAGAGTCTCTCTCATTCGGCGCCAATACCGCCGTCGCCATCATCACTTCCATAAGGACCATCATCATCGCCACTTGCACCACCATCGGCTTCGGGCGTCGCCACATCATATCCGCAGTTGGCTCGAGCCTCCCGAGCTTTCTGCCATGCCTCCTCGAAAGCCGCCTCAGACACGATGCCCGCCTCCAACAAGTTCTTGAAAATGTCACGCTTAGCCTCGGTATAAACCTAGAGTTCATGAGCCTGGCTAGGAACATCAGCACGGGACGGTCCGACCAGGGCCCTCAACCGCTGATTCTCCTCCTCTAAGGCCGCAACCTTATCCGACAAGTCCTGGGCCTCCTGATCAATCTCACTGATCCGCTCCTCAAGTCTCGCCTCTCTAAGGGCCGTAGTAGTCCTCTCCGACTCTCGCTCGGACTCATGAACGCAGACCGCCGTCTCAAAGGCCGCCGCCCTCGTCGAAGCATCCCTCTCCTAGCGTTCCAAATCGGCGACCTTGCCTTCCAGTACAGCCAGCTTCACTCTCCATTCAGAGTCGACCTTCGTAGCTCTGGCCTGGTTTTGCTCAATTTCCAACTGTAGTGCTCGCAACTTGCCCTGCAGATGTTCACACTCCGCGACGACCCCTCTTTCCACCTCGAGCTCCTCGTTCTTGAGGCGGTTTGCTCTTCAAGCTCACTCCTGCTGCGGAGCACCTGCGCCAGTTCACGGTCCTTCCTCTCCAACTCTTCGCCCAATGCCCGGTTGCGGGGATCATTTCTTAAACGTTCATGCAACTCGCGACACCTATCGCGATAGCGACGGTATTTTTCCAGCATCTGCAAAAAGATCCTCGACCGGACATTGGCCTTACGAATGTTCTCTACCTCCAACATATACGTCTGCAAAACAAGAAGAACAGTCAAACTTATGCCCACTCCGCAATAAAGGGGAAATAAACCGAATTCTGATATAGCATACCCGTAAACCCATCACAGCCACCTCGTCCATCACTTCGACAGCCGAAACACTCCTCAGGGACTCATTCTCAGCCTTAGAACACAGTAGATTGAATTGAGGAACCAGGCTGCCCCCTTGAGTCAACAAGTTCACATCGGCAGGAATCTCAACGAGGCGGGCCGACCCCCCTGCGTTGACCACCGAGTGGGTAATGCCATCCTCGAACATCCGAACGTCATCAGGGTCCAAGTCAGACTCAGACTCGTATTCATCGACCATTACACTCTTCCCCCTCTCCGCTGATGAAGATGATAGTGGCGTACTCAAGGTCGCGACGGCGGCATTAGGGGAACGATCCTCCGCTACAACAAGATGTTCTTCGACATCCGCAGCAAGAACTCCCGATCGGGCCGTAGTAGCAGCAGAGTCCTCCTGGCCCTGGCTAACGGGAGCAACCCCGACGATCCGCTCCCCTTCGGCGGTAGATGCTCCTGCAACACCTTCCTCTGGGTTCATCGGGGGAAAATCCAAGTTGATCACTGTCGGAGGAGCCATCTCGAAACCAACTCTCCGCCTCTTCAACGACCCTTCTTCCTCTCCGATCGACGACGAGTCAACTTGAGGACGGACGACGCCAGATGGACCCTCATCCCGAGACATAGTCTGGGTGGGAGTTGTAAAGGCCACTGACTCCACAGACGCCGCCCTCAATGAAGGACGAGCCGATTGTGCCGCACTGATACGAGCGGATGCAGCCGGGCGACGGAACGCCAACTGAGGGGCCCTGACTCTGCGAACCCTCCCTAGTCACAGCAAACAAAGCTCGAAAAGTAAGACCGATACAGAAGAAAGGTCAGAAGGTAAAGATGTTATCTCACCTGTAAGGGGCCTGCGTCCAAATCTCCGATGAAACGTCGCCCACGTACGAACTCCCGCTGTATGAGGAAGGATGGCCTCGACCCATTCCTGAATCCCCTCCAAAGGAGGCGGTGGCGCCTTCTCGGCTGCAAAACATTGAGATAAATCAGTATATGCAACGCAAGATATAGGGAGGAAGAGGTCGAAACAGACTCTGTTGGCCAAGGACGAAGGCTTACGGGCAAAATTCCACACTACCGGAAACCCAGTCAGGTCCGCTACAAGATGCTCTGTCCGCACATAGAAAAAATTATCAAAAAAATGGCGATTGGTCCTGTCATCCATCTTGACCACCAAACCTTTTGACCCCCGAGGACGTGCGTGGATCATTGTGCCGCGAATCCGTTGAGGAGCGAATAGGCTGAGCACGTGCCTCAGAGTGACCTCACGATCGGCCAGTTCCGCGTACTTGATGAATATAAGGAAAAGCTTGTTCAAATAAGGGAAATTTGGGCAGGGCACACCTCATAATAGCGACAGAAGTCGACCACCAACATCGGAAGCGGACGTGTGTACCCCACAAGGAAGGGATAAGCGTAGAACGAGCAGAACCCGGGACGGTCTATCTGGACCCTTTCATCGTTTGTGGCCGGTACCATCTCGATGTAACTGGGAATGCCCCATCTCTCCCTCAACTCCTTTATTCCGACCTCCTCCATAAGGGGTTTAATATCTACATGCTCCATGCCGGCGCTGAAATCTTCCACCACCTTCCCCGAGCGGAACAAAATTTCCTCTACTGAAGGGACCTCCTCGTTTTCCATCAAGTCTGAATCCCCGTCCGCCGGAGCGTGATCCCCAGTCGCCAGCGGGATAGCCGGAAGATTATCGTGAGAGGAAGTTCCCGCCATCGTTAACCCAGAAGAAGAGGAGAGAACTTTGTTGGAGAGTGGAGGAGTGCTGCGAGAGAAGAGGCAAAGAAAAAGCTTAAATTGACCAAAGGAGAGAGACCCAGAAAACCCTCTCGAAGACAAGCGAAGAAATGCGAGAGAAAAATGACAAGGCTCATCCAATTTATAGGACACGAATTCTCTGAGCACGAAAACCAACGGCCGCCACTAGGATCTGACCAGGCGTGAAACGTTTCAACTTCTCGGGAACACGCGCTATTATAACTACTTACACGAAGTGCTGCTCCATTTGTCAGCCGTCACTTCAGCTTCGATATCGTCGCAACGGTACGAGGGTATCAGAGAGATCCCTTCGGGCCGTTCCGAAAACTCGCGACATGAAATAAGGAATAATACGCACATCGAATTCAATATGGGTACGTCACAAACATGATTCGTCCGTCGAGATCGGTAGGATACGACCCCGACAGACGGAGGGACTAACTGTATTGGTCAAAATCTGACCACTCAGTCACGACGGTACTTGTATGGGGCCGAATTGAATGATCACGTCCCCAAGTAAGCACGACCGACCGTATACACACAAGTCCGGCTGAAAAGGATGACTCAAGAACTGTACAAAGGACGACCTCGCAACCACGTCGGTCCCTCTATAGTATTTATTTTATCTTTATCTTTATGGTAGTAAATACAGAGCCCCTCCGCTATATAAGGGGAGCGGGAAGGGAGAAAAAAAGAAGAGGATTCATTTTCTCGACTACTCTCAGAAAAAATAACAAAAATTGTAATTTCTTGGATCCTCCAAGAGGAGACAGGATAAACTCCGATGATGAATAAAAATCTCCCAATTTTTATCTCTACGAAGGCTTCCGCTTTACTCTTCTGTCTTTCGATCTGGTATCAATTATGATTGACTATGATTTACCCCTCCTTGTATACTAATTGATTTGCTTAGAAATTGTTCAATAATTTTTAAGTCAAACAATGATAGTACTAAGGGAAGAGTTCCCAAGTCGTCATTTGTCGAAATGGCCCAAGAAGCAGCGAAGTCTATGGTCGAAGAGTCAACGAGAGCCGTAGTCAAGGCGTCAACAAGGGTCGAGGTCGAGTACCGTTGACAGAGCTGTAACGACTAATTTTAATGATAGGATATTAAAGAGAATATTCTAGTGAATATTCTCTGCGCTTGTACTATTAGGGTTTCTTAGGAACATGTCCCATATATAAATAGAAAAAGAGACAATAATAGAGGAGAGGTGATATTCATTTGTAAAACACACACTTTGACTTGAGAAAGAGAATCAGATCTCATTTGCTAAGATACAAACATCACCTTTTCAATGAGATTCTTGTCTACAATTTCCCACTAGATCCGAGAATAACTCAAATATACAAGGGATTGTCTATCATTCATCATGTCAGAAAGAACATCCCCTCATTCCATCCTTTCTTGGGTGACACATTCATTTTATTTACTTAAATGCCATTTACTGCTGTTTATTGTTGTTAAATGCTATATTGTTATTTCTGATTTGTGGAATATTCACTACATACCACTGCCACTGTCCGACCGTAACTTGCACAGTATTTATTGGTTCTTTGAAAATCCCATCTAAGGATATTATTGTTAGCTAATATTAATCCTTATTTACATAAATTTAATTATTTGAACCAAGACATATTTTTTGGTCAAACAAGTATAAATATTATCTTAGATAATTATACGTTTCATTATATCTTATTCAGGATTTGTCTGTACAAATTGAAACATTAGGGGGGTTAGTGACCCTCTTAGGTTATTAGGGAGTTCTCTGTAAATCACATCTCCTCCAAAACCCCATTTCACAAAAAATATACACTAGCAATTTTCTGTTTGGTTCTGTCTCCGGAGACTCGAATCATCATTTTCTTCTTCTGCGTTTGCTCTCTGCCTCTGTCTTGATTCGTGAAAGAATGGCGTTTTTGCTCAACAAAACAGTCTTGTCTAAGCTTAGACTCAATCCTCAGGTTTTTTCTTACTTTTCATTTGGGTTTACCCTTTTTGCATTTATTGATGGGTCATACCAAATGTTTGACGATTTGATTCTATGAAATCTCTCTTTTAATCATACTGTAGAAAGCTGATGAAACTTTGATGCAATCACGACGTGGAGTCCATATCGAACCCGGGGCTCGCGAGAAGGCTGTGAGTACCTGCACTTTCCCCTCTTTTTGTTTCTCGAATTGCTTTTTTCTTTTTTTCTTTTTCACTTCAAAGATCCAATTCTGCAGTAAATTTAGATTTGAAGCTTTACTTGGGATGGCTCAGATAAGGGCAATTTTTGTTTTTGGTTAACTTTTGGTGTACCCATGATATTTCTGTTAGCTATTGAGTGAATATAACTTAAATCAAAAAGAAAAAAAACCTTGGAATAGCTCGAGGTTGCCAATGAAAGAAGCTGGATGTCAACTTCTACGTGCCGAGATTACTAACTCGGCATGATGCTATTGATTTTCAAATTTGTTATCATTATTAAGATAAAAGTACTGTTTGTCTATTTTATCAAAGGAACACACACAAGTGATTCTTTACTTGTAGAACTTGCTCAATTACATTACCTTTAGAGAATACTTTTCTAGATTCAACTTTCTCCTTTTCCGGCTTTGATTTTGTGTAACCTCAATTACTAAAATTTTGAGTTTTGGAAAATAAAGATGTATCTCATTCAAATGTGACACTGTAAATGTGGGTGTTAAGCTTCTTCGCACTATTATGGAGAGAGCAACTCCTTTTTTTTGTGTGGTAATCTCGCTCTGATGTTAGTGTATTGGGAAATATGTAGGAACAGGCCATTTGTTCAATATTTCTTCCAGATACCTCAAAAGCAAGATAAACTAATTAAAATCATTGTATTCTTATAAAGTAGTTTAGTTATGTGATGCATGTTTTGCATTTTTAGAAGGGAGCATCTTCTTTTAAGGAGCTTTCCCTCTCCAAAGGCTTAGGCCTGGTCTTGTATATTGTTGAGTAGCATATTAATTGATGTTGTTTGCCTCATTCGTTGATACTATACATTCAAAATTAAAAAAGGGCTCATTGATATTTCACCCTTGGAAATGCTTCAAAACTTTTGAGAGTCTGTTTGCATGATGAGGATTCTTTCTTTCATCTTTGTTCCAATGTAATAAACACAAAGTTGGTCGGTTAATCATATGTACATTACATACCTTTGTTTATACAAATGACAAAATCTAGAACACCTGAAGCAGCTATTGAAAAGGTGAAGATATATGGCTTTTGATTGATTGATTAAGTCAGAAGGCATGTCACAAGTCTTGGTATTGGCACTCGTCTTTACATGTCCACTTCCACTTTCACAAGGATTATATCGGCCTAAACTTAAAATTAATTTAGCTCAGTTATATACAACAACCTGGAGAAATGTGTACTAAATAGGTTTTGTAGGTGAGTAGGTCACAAGAGTCTTTATCATGTACTTTTCTTTTTGCTTTGACATGAGATGGTGGTTTTGCACTGGTAGCGTGAGAAATTAGAAATATACTGTTACGTTCTTTCTTTTTGTAGTAGTATGCTAAACAATGTAAAAAATTTGTGGGAAAATGACTTTACACAGAATGTCTTCCATGTTACAGCATGTTAAAGAAGTACTGAAGGTGTTTCCTATTACTTGATCTGCATCTTTTTTCGGCTTTTCTGATAAATAAACTCTTCTTAGGAAAATCTGTATTTTATCTAACTCGAGTGTGTATTGTTGGGGATGGGTTTGTTTGTCAAATCCAATTTTGTTCCCCATGTATATGTGTGCTTGAATGAGCATGAGCTATGATATTTATTTGTGCCTAATTTATTCTTGGGTAAGTTTTCTGAACATTTGAGTGGCTTGCCCTCAATT